>NC_142941.1:46490136-46495136 GCF_046866305.1 Octopus bimaculoides | reverse complement strand
TTTGGCTCTGCCAATCACGGTAAGATGAATAATAAATTCATATTCCCACACATGTACATGTACAATATATGTATATTTAAATATTGATAGGTAGATAGATAGATATAGATAGATAGATAGATAGATAGATAGATAGATAGATAGATAGATAGATAGATAGATAGATAGATAGATAGATAGATAGATGTGTGTGTGTGTGTTTGTACACTCATCTGTCATATACACAGACTCATACACATATGTAAAATATGCAGAGTTGCATATATAAACTTGTGTTTTATATACACATACACCGATCATCATGTAGACACGTGCGCGTGCACACCTATACAAACAGCTGCCATTTCAAAATTTATTCCACCTCTTCTACTATAAAACACAATTGGTGACCATATTTATTAAACTCCGCTCACAGACACATTTATTTATTTATTGAATTATTTATTTAGTTAGTTATTTAACACCTTACATTCTTGTAAATGATGCTACCTGTCAATATTAAGGTTTTATAAGGCAGTGAGAGGGCAGAAACGTTTCGGCGAGTTGGCAGAAAGGCGGCGAGCTGGCAGAAACGTTAGCACGCCGGGCGAAATACTTAGTGGTATTTAGTCTGCCGTTACGTTCTGAGTTCAAATTCCGCCCAGCTCGACTTTGCCTTTCATCCTTTCGGGGTCAATAAATTAAGTACCACTTACACACTGGGGTCGATGTAATCGACTTAACCCCTTTGTCTGTCCTTGTTTGTTCCCTCTATGTTTAGCCCCTTGTGGGCAATAAAGAAATAAGAAACGTTTCCAAGTCGGACAAAATACTTAGCGGCATTTTGTCCTTCTTTACTTTCTGAATTTGCATAATGTTGATGTCGGCTTTATCTGTCATCCTATCGGGTTCGCTAAAATAAATACCAGTTGAAAACTGGGGTCGATTTAGTCGACTTTGCCCCTCGTTCAAAACTGCTGGCATTCTGCCAAAATTTGAAACAAATATTTAGCTTTTATAAAGCGGCGAGTTGGAAGAATCGTTATCACTTTCGGACAAAATGTTTAGCAGCATTTCTTTAGACTTTATACTCAGAGATCAAATGTTCCAGTGGTCGACTTTGCCTTTCAACCTTTCGAGCACTGAAAGTCAATGTAATCGACTTATCCATTCCCTCGAAATTGCCGACCTTGTGCCGAAATTTTAAACCAATATTTAGGTTTCATATGGTGTCGAGCTGGCTGACTCGTTTGTGGGCAGGACAAAAGTCTTTAGCGTCATTTCTTCCGGCTCTTTACGTTCTGATATAAAATCGGTTTCCCTCTCCTCTAAAAAGAATTATTTGATTAGTGTTATCATGTTTCCAACAATTCTTTGCTTTATCATATGCACCTCTGTGTTTCTGAGATGTATACAGAGTTATCTTTGGAGACGGCAAAATGACAGAATCGTCAGCACACCGGCCAAAATGCATTGCGGCATTTCGCCCAACATTACGTTCTGAGTTCAAATTCCGCCGCGTTCGACTTTGTCTTTCATTCTTTCGGGTTAGATAGAATAAGTACCAGTTGATTACTGGGGTCGATGTAATCGACTTTACCCCTCCCCTCCCCCCTCCAAATTTCTGGCCTTGTGCTAAAGTTAGAAGCCTATATCTACGTATTATAATACGTATTATATATTTACGTATTATTATTTACGTATTATATATTACGTATTATTTAACTGGCTCTTTTGTGCACCGAACAAATGTCTAAAATTAACGCCTCGTCCACTCCCTGCCTCTTCCGCTTTTCACTCCTGCCTATCGTTACTCCAAGTAATGGCCGGCAGAAGTGAACCTGTGCGAAACGTGCAACAGCTTTAAGCGAACTTATCGCCATCTGTAAACTTATGTGGATTTTAGAATATCTTCAACCACATAGTGTACTCTCATCACTAATATGCACGCTCTGCGAAGCCTATACCTTCGCTCATGTGGTCCAATAACACCGTAACAGTACTGAAGTTGTCTCCTCTACTTGCTACAAAGATTGGAGTAATATCAATCTTTGACTAATGCTGTCAGCACATTATATTTTTAAGTATATTTTCGATTCTCACTACGTTATATATATATATATATATATATATATATATATATATATATATATATATATATATATATATATATATGTATATATATCAAATGCAAAATAGTCGAAATCCATGTAAATCGCATGAGAAGGTCGCTCAATCTGCTAGAAATAGCAGCAAAATTTTCTACATCGTATCATACTAACAAACGAAGAACACATTGGGTAATGCAGTTCAAGATATACAAAAGCAAATAGGATGGTCACTACTAGAATACTTTTTATCATAATCCCGCTCAATCAGCATGACATAGGTGGGGAGATGCGAAGCAACAACTAAACAAAGATAATATTCAACAGATGCATCTCTTTCAATTTAGTTATAATGAATCGTTATTATAATGATATTCTAATGCAAATATGTCCATAAATGCATTCAAAACTTTAAACAACCATTTGGATCAATATAAAAATGATAGTAAAATCTCTAAAATTCCAGTTTTAATATATTTTAATAGGAAAACACCATCTTTACTGAAAAACCCACACCACTCAACATTATGCAATACTATTCATTCGCTGTGTACCCGCCTTCTCTTTCTTTCCATCTCCAGCGTTTGCGTCTATATTCTCTTTGTCACTTCTGCTCGCCACTTCGTCTTTCGTTGTTTGCATTTTAAAGCAATTATAATTTTATCTTTGGATTAGAGCAATTATAATTTTAAAGAGAAAAATCAAAGCTTTTCTCCCATTCCACTTTTTTTTATCGTTTTCGATGTTTCAAAGTTATTTCAATAATTTTTGCGTTTTCCTTTCATAAAATTACTTCATTATTTATTTCGATCTTTCTTATAAATAATTAAAATATATTTCACTTAATGTTTTCGTTTCCCTTTCATATTCCAATAACTTGCCATCTAAATTGTTTTAATATTTATTTATTTCGATCTTTCTTATGAATGTTACACAGCTATTTCAATAATCTGTTTGTTTCCGTGTTTCTCAGAATTCTTTGAGAAAATAAACAGGGGATGGCGGTTCCATGAATGCGACTTGGTTTAAGTTAACGTCGCTATTTATTATGGTTCTTATAAATGCTTCGAAGTTCTTTCAATCATATTTTTGTTTCCATTTTTCTTGGAAATTGTTAACAATATAAATGTGATGTTTCGACGATATGCAATGCTATTCCTTCAAACAACTTCTGCTGATCTGTAGTTTCAAGTAGTTGGCAAGAATGAAGCTAAAGTTTAAAACACGGAATTGTTTTAGCTGAAAACCAAACTCTTACATGTTAACTATACATTTGCAATTTATATCGCTGCAGCAGTTTTAACTATAAAAGCCGCTGAATTAAAGAATATTTATTTCTAATATTGAACTAAATGAAATAAAATTCAAATGTTAAGATTTAATTCAAGTCCATTCTATAATAATTTCAAGCTTATAATAAGACTGCGTAGCACACTTCTTATTCTCGAGAAATAAGTGCTGTTTGCTAATTGTTTCTGGTGAAAAATACATAAAATGGCTATTATTTCTTTTAAACTTTACTTCTGTAACCTAAGGCGGTGAGATGGCAGAATCGTTAGCACGCCGGGCGAAATGCTTAGCGATATTTCATCCATCTTTATGTTCTGAGTTCAAATTTCACCCAGGTCCACTTTGCCTTTCATCCTTTCGGGGTCGATAAATTAAGTACCAAGTGAAATTCTGTGGTCGATCTTATCGACTGGCTCCTTCCCCCAAAATTTCGGGCCTTGTGTCTAGAGTAGGAAAGTTTACTTCTGTGACATGAGTAATATTTTAAAACTTATTTTTTCCCGAGGAAAAATTGAGGAACTTACAATTTTTCATCCAGATAATGTCAGAAAAAAAAGCATAAAATATTTGTGTACTTAGGTTACACAAAAATAAGTATAAAGTTTAGAAGTGCATGTTTGTGATTCTATTGCTTTCAAATTGTGGAATGAGGCCAGCAATTTCGGGGGAGGAGGTAAATCGATAATATCGATCCTAGTATCCAACTGATACTTTTCTTATCGACCCCGAAAGGGATGAAAGGCAAATTATCGAAAAGGTCTTTTATTTAGTCTCTTCAGTCAGGGTTGATCTAAGACTAAACAAAAACAACAGTCAAGTTTTGTTTTGAGCCAACAATAAAAGGACGGTCATTGTGCGTTTACTCGAGTTGTTTAGAAATAGTAGCTAAATTTCCCTCAAACCACATCATATCGCCTCAAATTAGGAAAGAACACACTGAATTATCGTCCTCTTTGTGTAAAGGTGATATAACAGTGGCTCTGTGGCAAGAAGTTTGCAGGAGTCGGTTTATTATAGTGGTTGTGTGATAAGAACGCTTATTTCCCAACCACATGGTTCTGGGTTCTGTCCCACTGCACGGCACCCTGGTCTTCTGCTACAGCCTCGGACCGATCAGAGCCTTGTGACAGGATTTGGTAGATGGAAACTGAAACAAGCCCGTCGAATACATGTGTGTGTGTGTGTGTGTGTGTGTGTGTGTGTGTGTGTGTGTGTGTGTGTGTGTGTGTGTGTGTGTGTGTGTGTGTGTGTCACTACCACTTGGCAACCAGTGTTTGGTGTGTCTATGTCCCCGTAACTAAATGGATCGGCAAAAGAAGCCAGCAGAGTAAGTACGATACTTTAAACAAAAAATAAGTGCTGGGGCGATCCGTTCAACTAAAACACTTCAAGGCGCTGCACCAGCATGGCCGCAGTCTAATTGAAACAAGTAAACATAGAAGATAAATTTAAACAAGTAAAACAAAGAAGAATAAAAGATAAAATACAAACGATAATCAAATCACGACATAATATATATTACATCAGCCAAGAGAAAAATCTCCCAAAGAGCGATGCTTCTCATAGTGTTATGAATTTTGAATGAAGAGGCGATGAATTATAGCAAGACTTCTTCGGTAATAA
>NC_142941.1:46475136-46485136 GCF_046866305.1 Octopus bimaculoides | reverse complement strand
TCGAAAGCAATATATTGATAAAGAAAGAAACATAGATACATACATATATAGATTGATACATAGCTAAAGGTAGATAACGATAAATACAGATAGATAGATTGATATAGCTAGATACATAAATGCATATATGTATAGTTTTGTTTGTGTCAATGTATGTGTGCTTCTGTGTAAATGTTTGCCTTTCAACACGATAAAAAGATACATAGAGTAAGACATTTAATTCCGACTAATTTCTAGTCGTAACAAACCAGTGCTGTCTCCAATTTCTACAGGTGTACGTGCTAGTATATTATGGTCACATAACGAAATGCGGTGTCCCTACCATTAATTAATATGTACGAACCAGTTACCAGGAATGTGTTTCTTAAATAAAATTTGTATATCCAATCAATTCTGTTGTTATATTTGGTTGTTATTTAAACAATGAATTCTCGAATGCTTAATGGGTTGGATGTGGTCCTGGAGAAGGGACAAGATCTCCTGAAATATGCATATAAACTCGTTATATTGTAACAAATCAATGCTGGCTCTAATTTCTGTAGTACCATTGCTAACAGAGGTGGAGGCATAGTTTTGACTTATAAGCCTTTAACCTTTAGCACACTGTAGGTGCCTCACGCCACCCCTATAGTAACATGGCAGTGACAGGGAAAACAATTCTAGAGAAAATGCAGTATGCTAAAGGTTAATGTACTTGATAGTATATTGTAGTTGCGTATTGTGTAGTGAGTGTATAGAATATTGCGAGGTGAGTGTACAAAAGATATGTTGTATAAGTTGCCCTATAGTGTATTGAAGTTATACTGTGATCTAAATTTGCAGTCTTGTGTAGGATGTAGGCAATGCTGAGTAAAGACGACGAATGGGCAGAATCATTGCTATACTTATTCCGACTCTTTGCTCTTTGAGTTCAATTTCCGGTCGAGATCAATTTTGTTTTTTTATTCTTTCCTAGTCGATAATAATATACAAGTCCAGGATGTTGGATTAGCGAAAGAGTTTGAGAATCGAATAAGATGCCTAGCAGTATCTCTCCTGACACTTTGCGTTCTGACAGCAATGCCTGTGAAGACATTGCTGCCAAGTTATAGCGTCTCAATTTGGCAGTCTTCCTCTTGGATAAGGCGCAACGAGGGGAAACTTGTATGCATAAGCAACCACTAGTTTTGCTAAAAAGAAATGTTCCAGGGACTACGTATTCGTGTGTAGAAACAAAGATGTGTATGAGTGCAGGTAAAAGTGTTGAGGCGTGAGTGGGAGGTGTGAGTGTGTGGATGGGTGTAGAGAGGGGTGTACGTGTGTGCGAGATCGTGGGGGTGGTATGAGGAGTGTATTGGTGGATGTCCGCAATCGTGAGGTAGTGTTTGTTGAGTCATGAATATGTGTGCAATGTGTAGACGTTTTGCGTGAGTTTGGGTGTATGGATGTATGGAAGTTGAGTGAGTGTATGTGGTTGTATATGGGCGTGAAGGATACTTTACAAATATCTTTCATTTGGGGGGGGGGGCTACTTCTAAATCTCTTTATATATGTCAAAGATGGTATAGAGAATGTTGTAATTATTTTTTCCTAAATTTTACTTTATTATATTTTAATCCCAATAAAGATTTCATTTACTATCCTTGAAAAACATTATATTTTCTTAAAATTATAATAATCTCCTGTCCAAATAAAACTTAACCTCTGAACTTTCGCATTCTCCTGTCAAAAGATATCGCTCTTTTTAATCACAAAAACTTTGGCTCTATAACATCACATAGCACTTACTATATTCTACTTTACTGATATATTTATGTGTTGACTCAGAAATCACACATTATTGTCTTATTGCCTTTCTATAATTTATCTCTCCAGACTGGCTCTGTTCTTTGTCATTCGCGTACTTGTCTTATTTATATCGATTCCAACTTCTGTTTTAATATTATATAGATACTAGCATAAATTACGTGAATTATAGCAAGCATATGACTTTTATCTTCCGCTTGTTTCAGTTTCTAGACTGTGGTCATGAAGACGCACCACCTCCAGAAGTTTAGTGCAAGTTTACCCCAGTACTTTTTTTCTTGAAGCCTGCTACTTATTCTTTAGGTATGCTTTGCCGAGCCTTTAAATTACTGGAGCGGAGGAGAAAAAACCAGCTCCGATTGCGAAGTAGTGGTGTAGGGGACACAAAAACAGAAAGACACTCACGCGCATATATATGTATGTATGTATGTATGTATGTATGTATGTTGGTGGTGACGTATTGTACCCATATATGCATATATATTATTTATTATTATTATTTAATTGAACGCGACGCATCCCTTTCCAAGTAAGTGTGTATATATATATATATATATATATATATATATATATATATATATATATATATATATATATATATAGGTCAGTTCCTCCTCAACTTTTTGCGAACTCTTAAATATATTTCCTGGGTATATATATACATATTTTACCAAATCCTTTTTGTTATAACAACGTTGTAAACTGTTTCAAACATATTCTTATTATCATTATTATCAAAGAATGTATATATGCATTTTGATACTTAAACTGTTTCTAACATTTTCTATTATTATCAAAGAATATGTATATGTATTTTTCCATATATGTATTTTCATACTTACACTGTTTTTAACATTTTCATCTTATTATCAGAGAATGTGTGATAATCAGTATGTAACACTACAAAGCTCATACAAAGCTTTATACTTTAAATATATACCTCTTATTATCATCAAAGAATGTATATATGCATTTTAATACTCAAACTGATTTTTAACATTTTCTATTATTCTCAAAGACTTTTGATAATCTTTTTCTAAAAAAGTGAAACCGGTTAAGTAAATAAATATCTTTAAAATAAGTGCATTTTCAAACCTTCTTTCATATATATATATATATATGTACATATGTACATGTATGTATATCTCTGCATTGTATATGCTATCGAGTAGTGTTATATACCGCCTGAGAGAATGCACTTGGCAGAATTCTTGTAACTTTCGCAGGATGCCACCTTACTGCCAAAGTGAACAGGGCAACATTCCTCTAAACGGAACGCCTGTCTATTGCAGGGTTACCTTTTTACGGCTGTGTGGACTGGAGTCATTAAAAATGTAATGCTTTACTAAAGAACCTGTAGTAGATTCGAAACCTAATCGACAAAATGTCAAATAGAAGCCATAGCTTAGTAACAGCCATTTTACATGACCCGCCGATTAACTGACCAATCGGCATTAAGCCATCATGAACTTTCTAGAACACCTAACATGGCTTATAAACAGACGAGTCTTGGGCGCCAAATTTCAGAGTGAAAAAACACATACTCTAATGAAAACAATATTCTCATTTCTCAGCATTTAACAGTAGTTTTAACAACCTATTCAACCGAGCAGACAGCTGCTACGGTATTGCAATCATGAATTTCGCATGATTTATGTACAGTCCTGACAGCGTATTCACAAAGCTATTTTAACCAACTATTTTGTCATAACTATAGAATTGTCTTTTCCAGTGTGTATGCGTTGTTGTTGTATTCATTAATTCTAGACCAACATGGAAAATGTTTTGTGCGGTGAATAAAATTTATGTTAGCTATTCTCGATTATTTGGCATCATTTATACGCAGCCAGAAGCCAACTCAACCACCAGTACTTCTATGTCATTCATTTGATGTCCTGCGCGATAAAGTTTTAACCACTTCGTGACTAATCTACCACGACGCCGGTATGGGAGTCGATACCCCAGATTGCGTTCCTGTGTACAACATCCTAAACTCTTGGCCACGCAACTTCACGTATGTATATTTACTTGTGTATATATATATATATATATATATATATATATATATATATATATATATATATATATATATAAAACACATCTAACATATTTTTCGTTTATGACTTTAGATCGCAATTGGAGGAGGTTTTTGGTGCTATTTCTATATAGTTTGAACGACTTCTAATGGCACCATTACTGGTAGCATACAAATAATAGATAGATAGATAGATAGATAGATAGATAGATAGATAGATAGATAGATAGATAGATAGATTACTTCTGTTCCTAGCAGGTACATTGACAGCATAAAATCTCACCTTTGGCCATTCAACTATCATTGGTATAATATTTATCATTATCCCAGAGAATGTGTTACAACTTTAGTTATGCATACTCAGCAGTAGGTCTTTATCTTTCTATATGCTCTGAAAAGTTAGTCGAAATTAATTCTGTTTCATTGCTTAATAATATATTACACTGTGTAGCTAGCTCTTAGCTCTCACCACAGTATACATTTAAATTAGGTGCACATATCTCGGCAAACAATATGCGACACCGTCGTCCATTTTCTTCTGATAAAAGGTCGTCAGCTCCGAAACATAGAAATGTAAAGAAAAATGCAGGCCGTTGTTTTGCCTCTTTTGTTTCTGTTTTCACTTTCAATTTTAACCTTAAATAAGTCAAAATACTTCACTCAAACATGTATGTAATATATGTATGTATGTATGTATGTATGTATGTATGTATGTATGTATGTATGTTTGTATGTATGCATGTATATTATTTTAATTCTCATGTGTGTAGTATTTGCTTCTTCATTTAAGCATGACACATAAACATCACATTCTCCGTTCCTTTATTGTCTTCTCTTATTTACACGCATCCACTTCTCTTATTGTCACCCATCCACTTCTCTTATTGTCACGCATCCACTTCTCTTATTGTCACGCATCCACTTCTCTTATTTACATGCATCCACTTCTCTTATTGTCACGCATCCACTTCTCTTATTTACACGCATCCACTTCTCTTATTGTCACGCATCCACTTCTCTTATTGTCACGCATCCACTTCTCTTATTTACACGCATCCACTTCTCTTATTGTCACGCATCCACTTCTCTTATTGTCACGCATCCACTTCTCTTATTTACACGCATCCACTTCTCTTATTGTCACGCATCCACTTCTCTTATTGTCACGCATCCACTCTTTGTCTGTCAATTGGCAGTTTCCTATTTCCTCAATCACTCCTCATCTTTTATGTTTTACTGAGTTCAGCCAGAGGCTGAGACCATGCTGAGATACCGATGTTAGCGCGATTGGCTGTCTTTCCGCTATTGCTTCTGGTGAAGTAACGAATTGGACAAAGCTGCTCTTCTTTGTGTCTCCTGCCGCGATATGCGCTAATCCGGTATGTCAGATAAAATTCTGTCCAAAAGTTTGTCCAAAAATTCTATTAGAACCTCCACATCTACACCACGCAAATTTCTGAGGTCGTTTGGAAGAATTTTGAAGTTGTGGACCCTTGAAACCTAAAATGTTACATCATTGATTATGTCCAAGGTGAAGAAGACAGGATCTTTGGTACAATGCTGTGCCACCCAGTTCGGTTGTTGGTATAGATTTCAATTCTAAATTTGAGAACTAGACCTTCCAGGGTCTTCCATATGTATATCACTGCATATCTTTCGCATCTTCTCTCAAAACAGTGAAACCTCAATTCCTTTAAATTCTCTTAGTAGCTCTCATTTGTTGCATCGAGATTGACTCGGTGCAACAGGTAAGCTGCTAGAAGTTCCGCTGTTAGTTTCATGCCCTGCGGCTACCACTGCTAGGAGCAGCAATCGATGTGATTGAGAACGAATGTTCTCCATAGTAATAGCATGGTATGTTTTTTCCTCCTAGTTCTGAATAATCTCAGAATCCAACCAGCTACTCAACTGTTAGGTGTTGCCATCTTGGCAATATGCAGATGGAATGTTGAGTCTTACTCAAGTAGATTCTCAAGTCAGGCAACGACTCTGATTCTGGGATTGCAGTACCCTCTGGCCCTGCGTACTCCTACTGCAGTCTGTTTGTCAGCCGATGGTACAGTACTTGAAACTTCGCAGCATTGAACTACATGTTATTTTCATCAGCTTACGTGTATGAAGCATTAAGATATTGCAGCATTTTTAGGGTGTTATCAGGCCTCTGATATCGCCGCCTATAATACTTCTGCATCATCAGCATAGCTGAAGAGACTGGTTAACTGTATGACTGAGGGCATATCTGAGAGAGCCACCAAAGGCAGTAGTGGTCCTAGCACAGTTTCCTTGAAGGACTCCGCTGAGAATTGATGTCTCCTAAGCAATGTCTCCTAAGCGTCCAATAAGGATACACCAGAGACATGCATGACAAACATATGTGCACGACATGGTGATCTCATATGAAGATAAATGGCGCATGACCTTGCAGGCGGAGCCGTGTTAAAATTTTCTTCATGTCGGGTAGCCCATCCCGCTCAAAAGGTCCCTGAATAAGGTTTGTTTAAGGATGATGAACAAAACACCCAAGGAGGTGAATTATTCAAAACCCCCAAAGAATTCCTTTCAATACATGGCTATGATGCTCCCCCACTACTTCTACTCGTGATCGGAGATGTACATATCGTTAGCCACCAAGGGACATGCTCAACTGGTTAAGGTCAAACACCTGACAAGAAAATTTGTGGTATTGAGCATAATATTTGCTGTAGCCCATCTTTTATACCAAGACAAAACAATGTACATGATAACATTTCCAATCAGTTAAGATCAGAAGCCATGAGAGCCACTGTCTGGTTGTTTATTATTATTATTATTATCATCATCATCATTATTATTATTATTATTATTATTATTATTATTATTATTATTATTATTCAGTAGTTTTATTTTTATAACGTGCTTTCACTTCACTACCGAGCGCAGCTCTGTGCGCCTTGGGTATGTGCTGTGGTTTGCTGTGGTGCTCTTATGTTTACTGTATTGAAAGTGTTTTGCGTAGAATGTGTGCAGTACCCAGTAGTGCAATTTTCTGTATGTTATATATATTTGTAACTCCTGGTGTTTTTGTTATGTATTTGTCTGAATATTTTTTTATTATACCTAAGGCACCTACTATGATAGGAATTGTTTCTGTTTTTAGATTCCACATTCGAGTTATCTCTATTTCCAGGTCTTTGTATTTTGAAAGTTTTTCCATTTCTTTTAGAGAAACGTTGTCATCTGCTGGTATTGAAACATCAATTAGAAGGCATTTTTTTCCTTCATGATCTTTGACAACTATATCTGGTCTATTTGCCTTAATTTCTCTATCTGTGTGTATTGGCATATCCCAGAGTATGGTTGCTTTCTCGTTTTCTGTGACCTTTTCTGGCGTGTGTTTATACCATCTTTTTTCTGTTGCTATTCCATAATGTTGGCATAGCTTCCAGTGTATATAGGTCCCAGCTCTGTCGTGTCTGTGAATATATTCCTTCTTAGCCAGGACTGGGCAGCCAGAGATAATATGATTTATTGTTTCTTGTCGATCTCCACATATTCTACAGTTACTTGTTATATTTCTTTTCATTATGTGTTTTTGGTAATTTCTGGTGGGGAGGCTTTGGTCTTGTGCAGCAATTAAAAATCCTTTATTATTATTATTATTATTATTATTATTATTATTATTATTATTATTATTATTATTATTATTATCATTATTATTATTATTATTATTATTATTATTATTATTATTATTATTATTATTATTATTATTATTATTATTAGTGTTGTGGTCCATATGTGAGTATGCGTGATATATTTACAGAACAAGACGAAGATAATGTAGGTTATGATGAAAATAATGCCGCTATACATATTTACATATTAAGACAGTAGATCATTTACACAATAAATGTGCATATGGATATATATATATATATATATATATATATATATATATATATATATATATATATATATATATACGTGTGTGTGTGTGTGTGTGTGTGTGTGTGTGTTGAATATACATTAAATACCCTTAGGTTTGCGTGTTGCTATCGAACATGAAGTAATTGTATTTCCTTTTGTTTGAAGTGAATTTGTAATCAGTTTCAAAACATTTCTGGATGTTGTTTTTGTTTTTGTTGTTTCTGATGTTTTGGGTTTTGGGTTTTATTTTGTTATTGTTGTATCGGATGATGAACATAGTATGATATTGATGACGATGACGACGACGACGACGACAGTGACAACGATGACTATGATGGTGGTGATTATGATGATTACGGTCATGACGAGGATGATGATGGAGGAGGAGACGAAGAAGAGAACCAGCAGTAAATGCATGAGAAAGCGAAAGAGAGAGAACGAGAGAGACACACAGACAAACAGGAAGAGAGATCAATTTGCATAAATTATTACACCATCTGCCGTGAGATTTTAGTGTATGTGGAGTGGGTGTTAAATTCTTTTATATACGAGTTGGATTAGTGATGACAATTTTTTTTCAAGAATCCAATCATGCTGCCAATATACAGGGTGAGCAAGGCGGCGAGATGGCAGAGACGTTAGCACGCCGGGCGAAATGCTTAGCGGTATTTCGTCTGCCGTTGCGTTCTGAGTTCAAATTCCGCTGAGGTTGATTTTGCCTTTCATCCTTTCGGAGTCGATTAAATAAGTACCAGTTACGTAGTTCGGGGTCGGTAAATTAAGTACCACTTTTGTACAGGGGTCGATATAATCGACTGGACCCCTCCCCAAAAATTTCGGGACTTGTGCCGACCAAAGCCTTGAATATACAGGGTGTGTGTGTGTGCCTGTATGTATATGTTGTGTGGCTCTGTGTGTTTTGTGTGCAGTGTGTCTATGTGTGCGTGTGTGTGTGTGTGTATGTATGTGTGCAGCGTGAGGTTGTGTGTGGAGTTGTGTCTGGAATAAATGTACACTACTGTGTGTGTTGTATGTGCATGTATGTGTGTTGTATGTGTGTTGTATGTGTGTGGTGTGTGAGTAGGTATACGTGCGTTCACTGGTGTGTGCACGGGTATGTGTATTTTTTCGTGTGTGTGTATATGTACGTGTGTGTGTGTATGTGTGCGTGTATATATAAATAAAAAAACATAATAAATTATTAAAAAATAAAGTTGAAAGGGATAAAGAAATTAATACGATATAAAATGGCGCAATTAAAAGCAAAAAAATTTTAATGAAATAAGATTGCTCTGTTGCAGGAGGTTGTAGAGACAGTCATTAAGAGGAGGGGCTTGTGTTTAGTCCGAGCGGGGTAGTTGTTCCTACATTAAAAATATAACGCTGTTCCAGGCGGAGTCGCGTGATGCAGAGAGAGGCCAAAGACGGAGATGTTAGAGGGGAAGTGGTTGGCTAAGCGGAAGTGACGGGCGACGGGGGTGTTCGAACGTAGCCTAACATCCCTTAGATGTTCGATGTAAACAGAATTTGATGAGAATAATACTTTATATATGAAGAGATAATTTATACAGAGTTATGTAACTTGATGAAACTGGTATAATAACTGTCTTACCAACAAAAATGAATAAAAGAAAAATCTTTCATCATTGATAAATCTCTATAAAAGAACCGCGTAGACGACTTCTTATTTTATCAGACTGGGGTATATGAAGACAAAACAAGCTTTGGTGTACATCAAAACTAACACGTTTCGTTGATTAAGCAGCCACGGATCAGCCCAAATCGGAACAAGCTTTGATGTACGCCACAGCTAACATGTTTCGCTGATTATCCTGTCACAGGTCAGTCTTCATTCAGCAAGCCTACGATTAAGCATATTTCAACAGAGAACAACCATGTTGTTTATGAGATAGCATTACAGAACTTATTTCCTTTCAAGGATATTTAACTCAAATTTTAAACAAATCCAGTGACCCCGTAGAATTTCTTTCATTGATTCGTTAGACGTAATGTTTTTGATGTTTAGTTTACTTTGTTGTCAAGAGGGTTATGCTGTTAACTAAATCAGAAACAATATGCACACACACACACACACACACACACACACACACATATGTGTATGTGAGCGTATGTGAGCGTATACCTCTGTAGATATAAATACGTGTTAATTTGTGTATAAGACCGTGTGTATGTGTGTACATAATTGCGTGGATGATGGTATGCGTTCCATGTGTGTGTTCATGGGAACTTGTCTATAGACAGAATTTGTGCATATCT
>NC_142941.1:46455136-46467636 GCF_046866305.1 Octopus bimaculoides | reverse complement strand
TCAGATTCAAGATATACACCCACCCTTTAGAACTGCACCGAAAGATAATATCTTTATTTGTATTACCTTTCATCTTGCATTTGTTTCACTCCTTAAACTGTGACATGCTGGGGCACGGCTTTGAAAGGTTAATCAAATAAAGTGGCCCCAGGACTATTTTTTATGTTAGGTGCTTATTCTATCGGTCTCTTTTACCGAACTGCTGTTACATACATGTAAACAAACTAACACTGATTGTCAAGCGATGGTAGGGACAAGCCCAAGCACAAACATATACACTCACGCACACAAACTCACACACACATACGACGGGCTTCCACTCAGTTTCCAGCAACCAAATTCACTTCACAAAACATTGGTTTTGTAGAAATCCTGGGCCAACTTGCTCAAGGTGCCGCGTCCGTGGGACTGAACCCGAAACCACAAGGTCACAAAGCAAGCTTCTTCACCATACAGTCTTCGTTAGCATTTAACCGCTACTAAAGATATATTTCAAACTATTCAAGAAGCATTTTATCATGTCAGATGACGTCGGTGTGCTGCTTGTATTGAAGTATAGCAGGTTTATATTACAATTTAGATTACAAAGAAATTTGCACGGTTAAATAGTAAGACATTAATTTTCAATTGTACACAACTGAATTGAAGCACTCACTTTAAGTGGTTTCGGTTAACATAATAAACTCTGTTTAAAATTATAGTTTTCGCTAAAAAGAACAACAAGCAAGAATAATATATTGTCCGTATTTCAATAATTTCCAGAGTGCTGCTTATGTAACAAATGTTACGTAATAAAATTGGCAAGTAGTTAACAGACGTGACTGAGTACTAGTTAATGGTCGGTGGTTAGTAGCTGGTACTTAGTGGTTAGTAGTTAGTAGTTCATGGCTAATAGTTGCTGTTTAACGCTTGGGGGTTGTGAGTGGTGCTTAGAAGTTCGGATTTGCAGAAGGTAGCAAGTGATTTATGCTTATGGTAGATGGTTTCATCGGTGGTTGACAGTGATTGATGATTAATGATTCGTACTTAGTGGTGGTTGGTTATAGATAGCTGGTTATTTGTGATCGACAATTGGTGGATAGTGGTTTGTAATAGTTGCTTGTTAGTGAGTGACAAGCAGTGGTGACTGGTGACTTGTGACTTGTGATTGATGACTGATGATAGCGGCTGCTGGTTAGTAATTATTATTAGTGTACAGCTGTTAGTGGTTGGTTCTGATGATTGGTGGTAAACGGCTGGTGCCTGGTTAATGTTTAGTGATTACTGATTAGCGATTGGTGATCGGTGTTTCGGGATTAGTTGTGATCAGTGGTTAGTAGCTGGAGGCTTCGAGACGGTGGTTGGTGCCGGTGATTGATGTTAAAGGTTAACGGTTTGTGATTGGTGGCTGTTAGTTGGCGATTTTTAGCTGTGTTTGATGGTTAGTTAAGGGTAGACGGTGGATGGAAGAGCAACAACAACAGATAAAACAGATAAACAAACAGAAAGAAAAAGAAAACAATATTAAGTGTGTTTGTGTTTGGGGTGGCATGCATGTATGTGTGCGTGGGCATGTGTACGCTGCAAGTGTGTTTGTGCGTGCGTGTATGTCTGTGTGCGTGCACCTGCCTGTGTGTGTCTGCGCACCTCTATGTGTGTGTGTTTGCGTTTCTCTTTCTCTCTCTTTCGCTATCTATCTATCTATCTATCTATCTATCTATCCATCTATCTATCTATCTAACTATCTATCTATCTATCTATCTATCTTTCAATCTATATTTCTCTCTCTCCTCTCTCTCTCTCTCTCTCTCTCTCTCTCTCTCTCTCTCTCTCTCTCTCTCTGCGTGCTTGTGTGTGTGTGCATGAGTGTGTGTGTGTGTGAGTGTGCGCGTGTGTGTTTGAATGTTGAACAAGTTATATTTAGATTAATGCCAAGCGAAAAGAGAGCGGAAGAACTGTTTGGGGCAGGTGAGACGGAATGAGGAAGTACAAGAATCAGAAATCATCGCCTGAATTGCCGTGATTTCTATAGGGCTATGTGTATGTAATAAATAGTATGTAATAAAAGGCATGTAATAAATGGCGTGTAATAAATCTGAATGGCATGTAGCGAGGTCACTGGAAATGGTTATTGGCAAATTCTTCCACACAACAACAACAACAGCAACAACAATAATGTTTATAATGACAGCAATTGAGGCATCAGCTGACGGTAGTGACAATAATTCTGGCAGTAATTATTAAGTGTAGTGTAAATATGAAGAGCAGCAACTGTGACAATAACTACGACTGTTTAGACTCAAACGACTATAACAACAAGAACAACGTTATTAACGCCAATAGCTACAAAAACAACAACATCACGATTGATTTCAATAATAATAATAATATTAAGAATATCTACAAACTGTAACCACGACGACAGCATCTGTAATAACAGCAATGATGAAACTATGAATTGTAGCGATAACAACAATTGTAGTAACAACAGCGTTTATGAAAACACCTATATTCCTTTACTCTTTTACTTGTTTCAGTCATTTGACTGCGGCCATGCTGGAGCACCGCCTTTAGTCGAGCAAATCGACCCCGGGACTTATTCTTTGTAAGCCTAGTACTTATTCTATCGGTCGCTTTTGCCGAACCGATAAGTGACGGGGAAATAAACACACCAGCATCGTTTGTCAAGCAATGCTAGGGGGACAAACAGACACACAAACACACACACACATATATATATATATATATATATATATATATACATATATACGATGGGCTTCTTTCAGTTTCCGTCTACCAAATCCACTCACGAGGCTTTGGTCGGCCCGAAGCTATAGTAGAAGACATTTGCCCAAGATGCCACGCAGTGGGACTGAACCCGGAACCATGTGGTTGGTAAGCAAGCTACTTACCACACAGCCACTCCTGCGCCTATGATAACAATACTGGTCTCAAATTTTGCCACAAGGGCAGCAACTTTGGGGGAGGGGAACCAGACGATTACATCGACCCCAGTGTTCAACTGGAACTTAATTAGCGACCCCGAAAGGATGAGAGATGAAGTCGACCTCGGCGGAATTAAAGCTCAGAACGTAGCGACGGCCGAAATACTGCTAAGCATTGCGTTCGGCGCGCCAACGACTCTGCCAGCTCGCTGCCTTAATGATAATAATAATAATAATAATAATAATAATAATAATAATAATAATAATAATAATAATAATAATAATAATAATAATAATAATAATCCTTTCTACCATGGGCACAAGGCCCGATATCTGGCTGAAGGAGGGGGAGCTAGTCGATTACAGTGACCCCAGTGCTCCACTGGTCCTTATCAACTCCGAAAAGATTAAAGGCAAAGTCGACTTCGGTGGAATTTGAACTCAGAACATGTTAAAGATTCTGACAGCTCACCACCTTAATACTACAACAGTAATAATAACACACATATATATATATATATATATATATATATATATATATATATATATATATATATATATATATATATATATATATATATATATATATATATATATATATATATATATATATATATATATATACATTCATAAACTATAGATACAACTGTCGCAATATATACAGCAGTTGTAACAACAAAAACAATAAAATCAACTGTAGTCACACAAAAAAAAATGTCCGTTCGTTCCTCCGTCGTTGACGACGATGGCTAAGGACATCACATAGGAGAAGAAGACTGGGCACGGAGTGTCCGGCTTTGGTCGATAAGTCCAATGCATACTCGGAAGGCTCTGCAGGTGGTCAGGCACTGGTGGTTTACGGGGGCGGGGCTGTAGGCAACGAGATGGCTCTGGAATTGGGCAGTTCACGTTTTCTTCGAGCCCTAGCGAACTTGTTCTTGTCGTAGGATGTGGCAACTCTACTGGTACCATTTCTCACAGGCAGGATGGTTTTGCACAAGTGCTTCCCGCTTGTCTGGGCTGGTCTCAAAGCTCTTCAATGTGGCTTTGAGTGTATCCTGGAAGCGAGCGCTTTTTTTCTGTTCCACCAAGTGTACACTTTGTATTCCACCGGTACCTTGTATTAGAGAGGCGTGTGTAACAACAACGACAACAACAACAACAACAACAACAACAACAAGAACAACAACAACAACAACAACAACAACAACCGTAGCAATAACAAAAATAACAATACATTCGGTTATAGCGATAAAAACAACAAGAACAACTATCACAGCAATAACATTTACAACACACCTGTAACAAAAACAACATGCATAAAAAAACAACTGTATTGACAATAACAACACCATGAATTTTAACAAAATAAACAACTATAACAACAAATACAACAGTGACCATGACGACGACGGCAAGAGCTACAACAACAATATCAACAACAACAACAAAAGCTTTAGAGATTACCTTACGAGTTCACTTGATGCAAACAGGTTATAGTTAATGGGTTATTATATCAAATGAGTTTGCAATTTTAAAATTTTATGATTTACGGTGCATCCATGCATGAAGATTTGCTGTGAATGAGATGATGCAAGACGTGTGAAAGATCGATATTATAAAAGAGAGAAGGATATAAGAGATGAAAAATAAATGAAAGACGGGATAAAAAAAAAAACGATGATATATTCCACTTGTGATATTTTGATGTAAAGTGCACACTGAAATAAACCAATTACTGAGTCTCCTCTGTGACCTCCAGCAATCTGATTTATATGTATTCATTTATTTATTTATTCATTTACATATAGTTATTTATTTATTTATTTATTTAGTAATGTCGCAGTGTAGGCGTCCATGACTTTCTAGGATTCTTCCGGAACGGTTTGTTGCTCAGATTGATGTGATGCGGCTGATGTTTAGTATGAACATCTGATGACTCACAAAAAAAAAAAACAGAAAGAAAAATCTAGGCGCAAGAGTGGCTCTGTGGTAAGTAGCTTGCTTACCAACCACATGGTTCCGGGTTCAGTCCCACTGCGTGGCACCTTGAGCAAGTGTCTTCTACTATAGCCTCGGGCCGACCAAAGCCTTGTGAGTGGATTTGGTAGATGGAAACTGAAACAAGCCCGTCGTATATATGTGTGCATATATATATATATATATATATATATATATATATATATATATATATATATATATATATATATATATATATATATACATATATATGTATATATATATATGTATGTATGTATGTATGTATGTGTGTGTATATGTTTGTGTGTCTGTGTTTGTCACCCAACATCGCTTGACAACCGATGCTGGTGTGTTTACGTCCCCGTAACTTAGCGGTTCGGCAAAAGATATCCGAAATAATAAGTACTAGGCTTACAAAGAATAAGTCCTTAAACACTAAGCCACGCGTCTTCACATAGCATATATAACCACAAGCCATTAAAAAACACTTCTAGCAAGTCATTCTGTATGCTAGACACAGCAGCCAAATTTTTCTTGAAATTGTATCTGTCTGTCTTTAAAAAGAAGTGCACATAGGATAGTCGTAAATGTATTACGTCTAGAAATAAGTAAAGCAATCGAAACGGTAATACCTAGAATGCTATTGATCAGAGATCACCTGGATTTGGAATAGATCTGAGGTTAAACTAAATGTGCAATCATATCATATGGCCACCACCACCACCACCACCGCCACCACCACCACCATTACAACTATCACCATCAACCCCAAATATCCAGATACATCTGCTATATCTCCGTATTCACAACATTGCTACCAACACTGCTATCCAATCAACAATATCTAAGCTCCGCCACCATCTCTCTAACTCACTGTCACTCTCTTAACTTCCTCTGTTTTCTTCTCCATCTTTGTCTCTCTCCAACCCACTCCCTTTCCAGCTCTCTCTTTCTCAATCTTCTTTTTTATTTCTATCACTCTCACTCTTCTTCACTCTTCTCCTCCTCTCTCTTCATTCCTTGTTCCCTTCTTCATTCTTATCTCTTTTCTCCACTTCTCTCCCGTTCCGACTTGTTCGCTCACTTTCACCCGGAGAGTTATTAAAATCAACCACCTTGAGATAATTACTGATTTAATTATAATTACAATTTTATTAGCAGCACAGCCACCCGTCTTCACCTCCCTCTATACCAGTATAACACTTAATAATCGCATTTCATGCGCCATGTTATTCAAAGTTCCTATTTCACTCACCGAATTATCAAACTATCATATCTTCCTCACTCCGTTTAGTAAACAGCAGAATTTGATTTACACAGTTATTTAAGGATCGAATTTAATTCCTCAGCCACGTTAATTAAGTATCATACCTCACTCACCAAGGTGTCTGAGCATCATATCTCGTTTACCGTCTTATTAAAGAGGTGTGCTTCACTCACCAAGTTACATAAGAATTGTTATCTCACTAAGTTTTACAACTGATCTATCTTCGCTCACTAAATTATCTAAGAATGTCAGAATTGTAAATTCAAATCGTTATTTAAAAGTCGTACCATGCAGTCATTGAATTATCTAAGAATTGCATGTAACTTCACTTTATAATGGCCGTATCTCAGTCATCAGGTTGTATGAGAACTGTATATCACCGAGTTAGTCAACTATTCTATTTCCACTTGGCAAGTTATCTCAAACCCAGTATGGCGTATCTTGAGCTTACAAGAGAAAATGGCTGAATGGCAACGTATGGAATTCAGCCCAGTGAAATCTCTGAACCTGAGTATCATGAAAGGAAAACTAACAAATCACGTTTTCAACTTTGAGAGTTGAAATGTTGAAGATGTTTCTGTAATTCAGGGGAAAAGCAGCCGGTACCCTGGAAATAATTAAGACAGCGCCTGAAAAAAACAACAGCAATGCCAAAGGTACTATGATCCGATTGAACAACTGAATCAGTGCAGTTAAAACTAGTCAGCAAACCGGGAGGTCTAGGGCGTGGTACTTCCAGTACATCATCATACTGAAACAGCAGTGACCATTCCTGCTTTATGACTTACCCATGAATCAGTTGGGGCAATTGAGAGATCGTTCACTAAGTTCATGCGAAGTTGGTTGAGTGTTCCTCCAGTTTTCAGCTCCTTCAACTTTTACAATAAGGTCTCCAATATCTGCTTATAATTTTCATCGGTGGTGCAAAAGACTCAAAGCCACAAAGGTGGTAGCAGTCAATACATAGCTACCATTTGATGATGTGAAAATCAGACATGTTAAGAAGACCATAAATAGCAATAGTAAGTAGAATCAAGAAGCTGAAACTTACTGGAAATACAAAGTTTGGGAGTAGTTTGTCAGGACACATAGGATTTAGTACTACAGTACCAAGATAGGGAGCAACACCAATGTCAAGAGCGAGAGAGAGAGAGAGGGCTCATATTGCAAAGGACACGAGAAGCAACAATGGAAAATCGCAATGTAAAAGCTTTTGTGTTAAGATTTCCGATTTCAGTTGTTCTTTGATGAAAAGCCAAAACTAAATCCGAAAAAATACGTATGCTTTTGATATTGGATGATGGATAATTACCAGTTATACCGTCGTCTAAAAATAAAAGACAGGATGATCATAGATGGAATGCTTTATACAACATAAGGGCTGACCTGATGCTAAAAGACAATAACAATGATGAAGTATTGATGCAGCTACTCGACCGGGTAAAAATAACGGCCAAACCACCCTCCAATCATATCATACCGTCACCAAATAGTAAAGACAGTGGACAACGGTGTTCTGGATAAACTTTTGCTAGAAAACTGTACTGGATGATCATCTGATGGAATGTATTTGATAATAGGTCTGCTCGGTCAGCACTGACCTGCGGTTAAACATCAAAAACAAAAGTGGGAGCAATGACAATAACCACTAATGGTTCTTATTCAACATAGCTAATTCTGCAACCATCTAGAAATAACAATCCCCGCAATCTCGAAATCTTCAAACAACATCTGTCAGAAGAAAGCTGAAAGACACGTTGATCAACGTAGTCTATGCTACTCCTACAAGGGGTGGGTTGTTGAAATATCTTTAATCATAAACTCTCCTCAAATGGGACAAACATTGCTTAAGCAATGCCTATTTCTAATTTAGATGTAGAGCAAGCAATTGTGGCAAGATCGGAAGGGGTAATAGGTTATATCAAACTCAATATTTGACTGGTACTTAATATTGGTTTTAAATTTTGGAACAAAGCCTGCAGTTCCAGGGGAAGGAGTAAGTCGATTACATCGACCCCAGTACTCAACTGATATTTCGAAAGGATAAAAGGAGAAGTCGATCTCAGCGAAATTTGAACTCAGAACATGAAGATAGACGTGATAACGATTCTACCCGCATTTAGCCAGACTCGTTAACAATTCTGCCAGCTCACCGCCTTACTGGCACTTTATCGATTCCGATTGAATGAAAGGCAAGGTCAATCTCGGCACGATTGGAACTTCAGAACTTAAAAACCGCGGAACAAATAACTGAAGACATTTGTTTTTCTGACTCTCTACCAATGACAGGATTTAAACCATTCCGTAGAGAACATTATAATCGCACGTCAAATACATATATTATTCGCTTATATGCCTGAAGTGAAACCAAACCCTTCGTATGATTTACAACCGTATTTCACCCACCATACCAATTATAAACCACTGAATATCAACGACCATCATATGTCATCCTATAATCACTACAACATTCCCAGGAAAAGAAAATATGTTTCTTCATAATTCCAGTTTATATTTCGAGATTCTTTCACCTGGGGCTCGGCATGATCCAGTTATCGATTTTGGTGATATTTCTCCTTTGCTGTAATTATAGAACATAATGAAATCGCTTCGTTGTTATTAGCGCTTGATGGCGTGATGGATATACTGATGAGCTCTCAAGTTGAGAACAGATGATATATGTATATATATATATATATATATATATATATATATATATATATATATATATATGTTGTGTGTGTATCAGCACCTATGTATATATATAAATATATATGTATATGTGTACATGTATGTATATATGTATGTGTGTATGTGTGTATACTTTCAATATTCTGTATCACACTGGATAGTTTTAAATAAGTTACATATTTATATATCCATCCATCAAAGATGTGTACTCAAATACTATGTGTGTGTGTGTGTGTGTTTGTGTGGTGTGTGGGTGTGTTATTTGAGTACACATTGTCTTTGTGATAGATAGATAGATAGATAGATAGATAGATAGATAGATAGATAGATAGATAGATAGATAGATAGATGGATGGATAGATAGATAGATAGATAGATAGATAGATAGATAGATAGATAGATAGATTTTAAATTATCGTGGGTAATATGTAACAAAGTGACTTCAAAGTGACTTACAGAGCACAATAGACATAAATACTGAAAATAATTCAGGTAGACATAGGTAAGTAATGAAAGCAGAAGGTAGAAAGTACAAGAGGTCTACATAAATGATTTGATTGGTTGATAGACGCGCAGACAATTATTTAACTAGACAGAAATGCAAATAGATAAATAGAGAATTGTAGACTACAAGACTACCTGTGACCCGTTGAGTCACCAATAGTTCAAAGTACCCGAAACAACCGCGTATCTCGCGAATCCGTGGTCCGATTTACGTGAAACTTCTGTTATTCCGTGTGTATTCATATTTCAGTGGTACCTTAGTTTCAAAGCATTTTCCCAATATACACCGGATTGGCTATTTATAGAGGTACCCGAAAAAACCGCATATCTCGGTAACACGAGGTCCAATTTACATGAAACTTCATGATGTCTTCTACTTTTGTCTTTTTCCTTCTGTTTCGCCAGACGCTCAGCTCTCCGAGCGTCCGATTCCTGATCTCTCCTGCTTCTGTCTATTTCCCGCTGTTCTCGATCTTGGGTAAGTATTTCGTAATCACGTTTAAACGGCTCCTTTTCCCAGAAAAGGAAAGATCTGGCTGCTATTTCTTACATACCTTGCTATCACGTAACAGCTATTTCGGGTCCTTGAAAAAAACCTATGGAAAAAAATTATTTCACACCTAGGTTACGAACGGGTCTTTTACGAAATATTTACCGTATTTTTAACGTCATTTTCACTTTAAAATACAAGTTTTTGGGATGCTTTAAAAGATTACAATACTGCGTAGAAATATCCGACCTAATCATTATATATACAAGGTTGGCCAAAAATCGCCCGTCAGTAAATCAAAACCATTTACTTCCAAGATTTATTTGTGTTAAACAACTGAATGAATTTAATAAAAGCGGGTGAAGGCGCGTGGCTTAGTGGTTAGGGCATTCGGCTCGCGATTGTAAGGTCGTGAGTTCAATTCCCGGCGACGCGTGGTGTCCTTGAGCAAGATGCTTTATTTCACATTGCTCCAGTCCCAAAATAAGTATTACCTGTATTTCAAAGGGCCAGCCTTGTCGCACTCTGTGTCACGTTGAATCTCCCTGAGAACTACTTTCAGAGTACACGTTGCTCCAATCCACTCAGCTGGCAAAAATGAGTAGTACTTGTATTTCAAAGGGCCGGCCTTGTCACACTCTGTGTCACGCTGAATCTCCCTGAGAACTACGTTAAGGGTACACACATTTGTGGATTGCTCAGCCACTTGCACGTTAATTTCACGAGTAAGCTGTCCCGTTGATCGTATCAGCTGGGACCCTCGTCGTCCTAACCGACGGAGTGCTCCTTAATAAAAGCATCTAAATACGAAACATGAAAATCGTTCTTGAGCGACACATTCGAATCAATACAGAATTACAGATAGTATTTATGGAATTTTGATTTACTATCGGGTGACTTTTGGCCTTCCCTGTATAATAGTTTCTATGCTATAGTAGAAACTGCAATAACCAAGAGCTTATTGTACTAGTGTAGCAGCAATTAGGAGATGTTGAGTTCAAAGCTATGGCTGGCATTTTATTGGTGCGTGAACGGTCTCACCTTAAAACGGTTTTGATTTTGGTGGTATTTAAATTTTATTTATTAATATATGTATTCAGAAACAATACTTCTTTGTCTATGTTTCGAGTTTTCATTTTATTTCCATTTTATTTCATCAATAGTGAATGAAATCATGGTCTGAACTAACGCTTAAGTTACATTTTTTTTTTTTTTTCATATTTTTGTTAAATAGTTTCGAAATTAAATAACATCATTTCAAATATCGTTTTTCCGTTTCTTTCTACCAGATCCATTCACAAGTCTATGGCCGGTTCGAGGCTATAGTAGAAAACACCTGCCGAAGGGGCCATGCAGAGGGACTGAAATCCCGAAACCGCGTGGTGTTGAGAAGGAAGGTTCTTACCACACAGCCACATATGTATGCGTGTGTGTGTGTATGTATACACACACATATATGTATATATACATAAATACATATAACACACGCACGGACACACACACACATACACACACACAAGGGGTAATCGAATTTATTGACTCCATTTCTATAAAGAATTGTTTACAGTTTGTTTGCGCGTGCGCGTATGTGATGTGTGAGTGTGTTTGTCTTTGATGCTTTTTTTTTTTTTTTTTTACCTTTTCATTATCCTTAAAAACGTATTTCCGACATTACACGATTCCGATTTCCACAATGACTCGCTGAACCAATCTACCGTATAAAACCAAGAGATAACTCTATGTATGTACGTATGTATGTATGTATGTATGTATGTATGTATGTATGTATGTATGTGTGCATGTATGTATGTATTGTGCATGTATGTATGTATTGTGCATGTATGTATGTATGCATGTATGTATGTATGTATGTATGTGTGTATGTATGTATGTACGTGTGCATGTATGTATGTAAATATGTATGCATGTTTGTGTGCATGAATGTATGTATGTTTGTATGTATGTATATATGCATACATACATTCGCACACACACACACACAAACTCACACACACACACAAACTCACACACACACACATATACACACACATATACACACACACATATACACACACACATATATATATATATATATATATTTATTTATATATATATATATATATATATATATATATATATATATATATATATATATATATATATATATATATATATATATATATATATATATATATATATATCTAACTGTTTGTCTTCTATTATAAATCCATTCAACACCATCTGTGAATTTTATAGGAATATTAAATCAACCATAATACTTGCCTGGAACTTTATTTTAGCGAACTCGGAAGGATGAAAGGCAACGTTGACCTCGAGAAGACTCAAAGCAAAAAGAGCTCAAAGGGCCGTAAATAAAAATGTCAGCCATTTTGTGCATCGATCTAATGACTGTCATTCCAGCACCAGCCAGTCTCTAAATCTATTTATCTATCATCTGCATGCGTTCTGCTTTTGCAGTTTTTTTCCTATTTATCGATGTATTTGTCGGTGATATGGCAGATGTGTTAGAATGTCAGTCAGAATGCTCTGTGGCATTTGTTCCGACTCTCTGCCTTCTGAGATCAAATTCTGCCATGGTCAACATTGCTTTCATCTATTCGGACGTACCAGTCAGAATTGATGA
>NC_142941.1:46447636-46450136 GCF_046866305.1 Octopus bimaculoides | reverse complement strand
CCTGAAATATACAATCCCTTAGTTCCACTGTCATACAAAAGCGACTTCCTTCCGTACTCACCAATTTAGTAAAAGTTTTACTGAATTCTAAAGCTTTGTTGAGGAGCAATTATAAATTGATTGGTAGAATTTCATACTGACAAAATGCGTGAAACAATAGTATGCTTTGTTTCCTTTATTAATTAACATAAGCTATAAAATTATGATGTTACTACTGTTCAATTCGATAATTCTACGGTATTTCCAAGTTTCTGTAGTCAAGGACATATTTGCCAAAGTCGACGCATTTTTGAAGTGGTCTGTTAATATATACTTTGGGTTGAATAAAATATTGCCTCTGAGGGACATTAACGTAATATATCACTTATATCTGACCAAGTGTTCTATGAATCTAACCATAATACAACTTTAATTGGGAAGATCTGTGGACTTGATTTTTGAGTGTATACATACATGCACGAATATATCTATTTATCTATCTATCTATGTGTGTGTGTGTGTGTACATGTATATGGATATAGATATATATTATATTTATACATTACATATTTTATATATATATTGTATATCATATATATATATATATATATAATATGTTATATATGATATATGATCTACATATATATGTATGTATATATATATATATATATATATATATATATATATATATATATATATATATATATATATATATATATATATATATATATATATATGTCATATGTACATGTATGTATGTATATATATATGTATACATACATACATGTACATATGACATATATATATATACATATATATATATACGTACATATGACACACACACACACACACACACACGCACATATATATATATATATATATATATATATATATATATATATGTGTGTGTGTGTGTGTGTGTGTGTGTGTGTGTGTGTGTGTGTGTGTGTGTGTGTGTGTGTGTCTGTGTGTGTATTCATATATATAAATATACGAGGAGGTACCCAAATGAAACCGGAAATAGTCTCTGTGGGACAAGCCCGTAGAAGTTCTAGGTTCCACCGCTAGAATCCACTTGATGCGACCCTCAGGCATCAGTATGTCGACCAGCATTGCCGAGTGAAGTCGTACTGTGATGTAATGCGTCATTGTTTTGTAGTGCTTCTCCCCTGTTTGTTGATTTTTGCGAAGGAACAGCATGGTCTGTGAAATTCTGTTTTCTGCTGGGGGAAAACTGTGGCCGAAACAGTTGTCATGCTTCAAACAGCATACAAGAACGCTGTGCCATGAGCAAAACGCAAATTTACGAGTGGTTACCACGCTTTAGGTCACTTGTCGCTTGAAGACCAACCTCGTTCAGGGCATGCGTCGACCTCCCGAACGAATGAAAGCATTATGAAAATCCATGAATAGATCTTGGAGAACCATCATCGAACAATTGACGAACTTGTTGATATGACTGGTGTGTCCTCGAGCTCCTGCCAACGAATTTTGAGAAAGGAATTGCGAATGAAAAGAGTTGCAGCAAATTTTGTACCCGGCTTACTGACGGAAGGGCAAAAGCAGTCACGACTAAATGCGTGTCCTGAACTAAAAGAACACAAGGAAATTGATCCGGACCTTTTAACGAAGGTCATCACTGGTGACGAAAGCTGGTGCTACGGAATTTGCAGATGTGGAAGAGGTGAGGAAATAACCGACAGAGTCGTTAAAATTCATCTCTTTGCAAGAGTTCCAGCACTGCTTCGAGCAGTTGGAAACACGTCTGGACCGATGCATTGCTTCCAATAGAGAATACGTTGAAGGTGATAAATGTGTCAACATGCAAAACTAAGTGAATAAAATAATATTGCACAATTCCAGTTTCTTGTGAGTACTCCTTCGCATATGTGAGTACTCCTTCGCATATATGAGTACGTGTGCGTATGTGTGTATGTGTATTAGGTATCACTTGGATATTCGTATTGATCGTATTGTAATATTGTAGAAGACCAGGAACACTGGTTAAGTTGATTCTCATTGGTTGAACGTGTTCAGGTGTTAGTTTGAATTGCATTATGGATATTCCTGCTTTGGGTGTTGCTAGCTTTTGCCGATACAGCGTAGGTAAGAGTAATCTGGTTTGTCTTGTAGACTTTATGAAGATCCTAACATGTTGTGAAAGACTGGATGGTTTATTAAATTCAGAGTTTTCTGTATACTGATGAAAAATCTTCAAAAGAAATGATTTTGGATGTTTGAAGATAAATCGCATCTACGTAATCCATGTATTTAATCATCTTTATCTCATTATCTGCCTTTCTCACTATATGCATGTATATATATATATATATATATATATATATATATATATATATATATATATATATATATACGAGTGTACATACATAATATATACACACACGCACACACACACACACATATATGCGTATATACATGTTGTATGTAAAATAAATGATGTATCCGCTAATGTAAGAGGGAATTTTATAGTTCTAGTAAAATTCTTTTCCTAAATATGCTA
>NC_142941.1:46407636-46442636 GCF_046866305.1 Octopus bimaculoides | reverse complement strand
TGTGTGTGTGTGTGTGTGTGTGTGTGTGTGTGTGTGTGTGTGTGTGTGTGTGTATGTGTAATATATACCATATATATATATATATATATATATATATATATATATATATATACGTACATATATATATATATATATATATATATATATATATATATATATATATCTACAAATCATATATAATGCATATCACACATATATACATATGTATACACATATATATATGTATGTATGTTATATATGTGTGTGTTTGTGTGTGTGCATGTGTTGTCAGATAAATTCCTTCATTTTTTTTTTCTGTTTTTCTTAATCCTCTCCAATGATGTAATTTGAATTCATACGAAAAATATTTTTACCGTAGTGCTCTAAATGGATCTTTGCATCTCTATGTTACCTGTACATGTGTTTCTGAAGTTTGAATGAATTTTATCTCTTTTCAGAAAATAGACAGGACGATGCAATGCCGAGTAAGAAATAAGTAATATATGTATATATATATATATACATATATATATATATATATATATATATATATATATATATATATATATATATATATATATATATATATATATATATATATAAATAAATAAATAATATTATATATATATATATATATATATATATTATATTATATTATATTATATATTATGCAACTGAATCTGTAAATGTAATGGATGGAATTCCACACTTGTATGAAATGCAATTAAGCGGGAATAGTTATTCAATAACGTGAGGCAATGCAGAATGTTTATTGAATGTTCAGTTTGTGTGAGACACTATCTGACATTCTTTCGTATATGCATCTTTCAATTGTTTCTGTCTTAGTCACGTTGAAAATAACTTGATAGAAATTACTGATTTCACATACAGGCATACAACAATCTGCCATAATGTGTAACAATTTATAAAAATTTATAAAATTTATGAAAGTTTCAACGTCGAGGAAGAATAATTTGATAATGCTGAAATCTGTTGAACTTACTTTAAAAATTTAAATTCATTTAATGATGTGTCCATTGAAATCAAATTTGGAAATATTCCAGTGATCGGGGTCTCAGTTATACGACGGAAATTTTGACACATCATACAAGAAATTTAAATTTAGTTTAAATTCAACAGCTTTGTGTGTGTTGATCAGTCACACTTTCATGATGTAGTGGTTTTAATTTCAACAACCGGTCGCAGAACAAGTTTCTTACTACAAAAAGTACAGCTTCGAAATGCAAAAGTCTCTATATAACAAATTCTACAGATAAGATTTTCTAAAGAAATTTTTTTATGAAACATTTATATGCAATTTCTTTTGAGGAATTCTTGAGAGGATTCTTGTGGTGGAGAAGGCTCTTGCCCTGTTGTTCAGGCACCCGTGGCTTTTCTGAGTTTTCCCACGAGGACCTTAAAGCGCCTCCCCTATTGGGAGTTTTATTTTCTTTAATTTTTATTGTTATCATATTGTATACACGCGGCAAAACCCATTGTATCGGCCTGTATTTGTCTTTAATGTTGTTACATGTCTTTTAATGTTATCTTATATGAGCCCTTGTGGCCAGTAAAAGAATAAATTATTATTATTATTATTATTATTATTATTATTATTATTATTATTATTATTATTATTACCATTATTATTATTATTAATGACGTAATACTTAACAATGGTATGATACAGGTGCAACAGGTGTATGAAATGCGTAGTAAAACACTGTTCTTTGTATGAGTGTTAACACAAAAATAATAGGTGAAGATCACTTATCGGAAAAAAAAGTGACTAAATGACTTCACAGAAATGAGAGGGAAGATGGTGAGGAATGAGAAAGAAGGTGGAAAACAGAGGGTTGATAGAAGCCGAATATTAAAGTGAAGAAACGTACTATAGTTGGGGCAATAGAAGTAGTAAAGTATCAATGAGAATGGACCAAACCTGTTATAGTACGAGGTATTGGCAATTCAAATAATAACTGTTTATATCCATCGATTGTTAGGTTCTTTGTGGAAGGCAAGGATTGAGGAACTAGAAAGGAATAATCTAGTTTCTTGTAGTTGAAAGACTGCATTGGACTGGGACAATGCTGGAGCTCTGCCTTCACGAGTTTGGTCGAACATGCGATATTAATACTTATTTTATCAGTCCTTTTGCCGAACCACTAAGTGACGGGAACGTAAACAAAACAAAATACCGGTTGTAAAGTGGGGCAACACAAACATAAAACATGAACACACACATATGTATTCGATGGGCTTCTATGCAGTTTCCGTCTACCGAAGTGACTCACAAGGCTTTGGTAGGCTCGGGACTATAGCAGAAGACACCCAAATGCTGCGCAGTTGACTGAACCCGAAGCCCATGTGGTTTCAAAGCTATCTTCTTGACCACACAGCCATACTTGCAGTAAGGCTTTGACTTCACTTTGTTTTGTTTTGTGTGTGTGTGAGTGAGTGTATGTGTGTGTATACGTGTATGTGTATATGTGTGTGCGTGTGCGTGTATGTTTGTGCGCGTGTATGTATGCATATGCATGTGTCCGTCTGTGTGTGTGTATGCGTGTGTGTATACGTGTGTGTGTGTGTGGCGGCAAAATGTTAAACGGTGGTCAGAGCCGAACAAGTAAAGCTACGAATTAAACTCAAAATAAGACGAAAGAGTGAAGAGCTGTAGCATTTAGGGAAAAGTATATTTAAGGTTTAGAGAAGTTACGTGAATAAAATATAAATAAAACAAGTTATTTAGTTTTATACAAGAAAAAAGAGTTAAAAAAAAAAGAGATATTTACTGCAGCGCAAAAAGATGAGGTTTTTTGCATACATTTACAGAGTAGTGTGTAGCGGTGGGATTTAAAAGAATCAAAATAAAAATAGCTAACTGGAATATTGCGTAATGGAGCAGGTATGCAGGGAATATTATTATTATACTACCGGTCGTGTTAAGAATAAAAACAACTGAATTTTAGAGAAAATTGACCGGTGAACATTGAGAAAAGTTTCTGTTATTCAAAAGTCACGTTAGAATCGCTAAACAGCAAAGAAATGTTTAGCGGGGAAACAAAGAAATTATTTGGAATCTAGAGAGAATGTATTCACAATACGGAATTCCAATATAATATTGCAGATTATAATTTGAATGGAAACCCTAACGGATTTATGCGCTGTCGATAACTGAAGTGAAATATTTATTGATCTAAAGAACTGTTTAAAATGATGCGGATTCGCCTTGGGAGTAGTAAACTAGTTAGTAAATACTAAAGAAGGAGGTAAAATTCTATAACGATGGGAGGTCAGTAAATATCCTAATGGATATAAGATTGTGTGTACGAGAAGTTTCAGAATTATTAAATCAAGACAAGATTAATTGTTGCACTAGAGTACAAGAAACCTAAGTATTTCTAAATAGTAACGTAGTCTCTTGTTAATAATTGAATAAGAATCTAAAATTGCTTTACCTGTAGCCAAATAAAATGTTTGTAATAAAGCAAAGTATAATGTAAATAAGGAGGGTCTCCAGTATATTTCAGGTGTGTTGTGCAAATAAGGCGAAGTTAGTGGTAAGGAAAGAAGATTATGCTTTGCAGCCGTTAGGTTGAAATTAAATAGAATGAGATTCAGCAAAAGATGATTTACTGATGATAAACAGTTGGAAGAAGATGCAGCATAACTCTGAACTCATTAAGAGATTGTGAAACAAAAAAATAGCTAAGAATAGTAATATCTTCTGTAGGCAAGGCTGTGTAGTTTAGAAGCTTGCTTTTCAACCACGCGGTTTCGTGTGCAGTCCTACTGCGTGGAACAATGGACAAATGTCTTTTACTATAGCCTCGGGCCGACCAAAACCTTGTGAGTGGATTTGGTAGACAGAAACAGAGGAAAAAACTCGCCGCATATATACGTGTGTGTGTGTGTGTGTGTGTGTGTGTGTGTGTGTGTGTGTGTGTGTGTGTGTGTGTGTGTGTGTGCGTGTGTGTGTGTGTGTGTATGTGTGTGTGTGTGTGTGTGTGTTTGTGTGAGTGTGTGTGTGTATGTGTGTGTGTGTGTGTGTGTGTGTGTGTGTGTGTGTGTGTGTGTGTGTGTGTGTGTTTGTCTGTGTGCGTGTGTGTGGCTGTGTTTGTGTTTGTCCCCCACCGCTGCTTCACAACCAGTGTCAGTGGTTCGGTTAAAGAGGCGATAGAATAAATACAAGGCTTTAAAAAATATGGATACCGGGGTCGATTCGTTCAACTAAAATTATTCAAGGCGACACTGAAGCATGGCCGCAGTCTAATAACTGAAACAAGTAAAATGAAATAGAAGTAAAAATATTATCTAGACAGGGATGTGTAGTTTACGAGCTCGTTTTTCAACCACGTAGTTTCGTGTTCAGTCCCACTACGTGACACCTTGAGCAAGTGTCTTCTACTATAGCTCCCGCTCGACCAATGCCTTATGAGTGAATTTGGTAGTCGAAAGCTGTACAGTAATCCGTCATATATAAGTGTGCATGTGTATATTTGTGTATGTGTGTGCGTATGTATCTGTACGTGCATATCTGAGTGTGTGTGCTTTTGTATGTTTGTGTGTATGTGAGTGTGTGTGTGTGTGTGTCTGCGTCCGTATGCCTGTATGTGTCTTTGTGCTTGTGTTTGACCTCCACCATCTGATAACCGGTGTTGGTTTGTTTTCATCACCCTAACGTAGTGATTTGGTCAATAAGTACCAGACTTTAAAAATAATTATTGAAACTGGGGACGATCTGTTCGACTAAAACCCAAGGCGATGCTCCAGCATGGTCGCTCTCCAAGGACAAACAAGTGAAACCAAAAAGGTATTATGTTTGCCTTACTTTCATAAGAAACAACATGGTCTTACTTTATAAACTGGCTGTAATAACATAATAAAAAATGCCTACATAGTGTAACTTTCATAAACGATGTGTTAACGTGTAAAAGTAGTAACATAACAGCATAAAAAGCAAATTGAAAAGATACAGTCAAGGAGTGAATTACTAATTAAAAAATTGATGATCAAAATTAAACATCAAAAATAAAGTAAATCCAACGAACTAAATCAAGGGAAATTGTTTTATAGAAAGAAGGAGCTGCATTTGAGCATAACAGAGTGGATGAAGATGATAGTTCTTAGGAATGCATTTTCGTGAATGCCGCTACATAATGGCTATATGGGAAATGTATTGGGTTGGAAATGGAAAATTTTGAAAGTAAACATGTAGTGAAATACAAAGAATAATAATAAGTCTTTTGTTATGCTTTGTACTCAAAGTATGTATGGATCGAGTTAAGAGGCAATTTTAAAAGTCAGTTAGATGTAACTGAATTGTGTTCAGAACCCAGATTTTAAAAAAAAGTTTGTCGTAGCAGCATGCTTCTATAGAGGCTTAAATATACGTAAGGGTAACAAAAGGTCAGTAATACTAACGAAATGGGAATTTAAGAATGCTTTTAGATTCTTGTAATTCTAAGAGGATATCTACTGACTTTCTATATAGTAAAAATCTCTTAAAGAAAAGAATTTCAGAGAACTTAGTGGAAAGTGATTTATAAGATTTGTTATAGCAATGCGATTGCCTATTTTTAAAAGAGGTTATTTAAGTTTCAAAGTTAAGGTACACTACTTCCCATAAATTCAAACCGATAAGGAAGTACCTTAGATCTATGAAAGCAACGAAAATAATTCGCAAGTGAGGTGTATCTTAGTTTCAAGTTATTAGTTGTACGGCTTATATATCATCAATACGCGATATTAGGACTGTACATTTATACGCGACGTTATTTACAAGACATATGGATTCCAGTGGACACTTTTTTTTATGATTATTACAGTTACAGATAGTAAAGTTAATTTTCAGAATTTCTGTTTAGTCTATCTCATTAGAATAAATAATTTGTACTAAATTCGGTGCAACAGATGAGTATACACACACAGTATTTTTGCTAAAGATGTCGAAAACTCTGTGTTAAGGAGTAAAGCTTTTTTTTTTTAGGATAGTAACAACTTTTGGCGGGATGTATATGATATTTTGTATTATTTCACCTTACAAGAAACTATAATTTGAACTAGATTCGGTGTAGTAGAAGGTATAGCTGATCATTGTTTTTGTTCAAGATATCGTAGTACACGTGTTGGGCAGTGAGACTGTTTTACAAAGAAAGAATAATTTAGCCACTGAATTAACTTCTTCCAAACCTTAGGTTATACAAGTAGACGCGCCTTTTCTTATTTCCGTTATTCATATAATATAATAAACCATATCTGTGTACTGACTTTTAGTTAATTTCTCGTTGTAATACAGAGAGGGCTAATGCGATATTTCTTAAGTACCTAAGATACTGGAGAGTCTCAGCGAAATAGTGCCAACTAAATAATTAATGATACATTTAGCGTGTGTGAATAATCTGCGAATGTAATTAAGGGATTTACTTGGCAATAATATTATTTGTACGTGTATATATACACATTCATGCATATACATATATGTATATAAAATAATATAATATATATATATATATATATATATATATACTTATATACGCTTACATATCTATATACATATATATATATATGCATAGTTACACAAATAGAGATGTATACACGTATGTATATATGATATATGTATATTCATATATATGTATGTGTGCATACATATATAATTTATAGACACAAATATAACACGTCGTGTTGTGCGTGTGTGGATATGTGTGTATATGTATGTTTGTATATATATATATATATATATATATGTGTGTGTGTGTGTGTATCTGAGTGTGAATGTGTTTATGATTACTAATATACATGTACATGGGTGTTTGTATGCGTGAATATATTAGCATATATATATATATATATATATATATACCTTCGTTAATGCGTTATGAGTGGTTATGTATATGTACACACACACATACATACACACACAGATATACGTAAATATATTTACATACATTTATATGATAATGCATTATATCATATTCTATTATATGTAAGCACATCTATACACATACACATATATATACATGCAAACATATATGCATACATCCGCACATACATACTAATAACCAAGCACACATACTTACAGAGAGCAGGAGACAGTGTATGGTCGGTTGAACCGATTCACACCTTTTACTTAGAAAGTCTTCATTTTATAGCATAAGAAAACTAATTCGATTTTACGCGCATAGTTAACTACATTAAAGGACGGCTGCCAGTGAAATTAACAATCGCTATTGCCATCAGTGTGGAACAATCTTAACCAAAGATCCACTTTTCGCTGATGCAACAGCCTTAATAATTATAATAAAAATTATATATACATACATACATACATACATACATACATATATATATATATATATATATATGTGTGTGTGTGTGTGTGTGTGTGTGTGTGTGTGTGTGTGTGTGTGTGTGTGTGTGTGTGTGTGTGTGTGTGTGTGTGTGTGTGTGTGTGTGTATAGTTAGTTAGTTAGGGAAATAGCTATGTATCGATAGGGAAATAGATATATATGTATATATGTGTGTGCATATATATGCATATATATAGATATATATATACATATATGTGTGTACATATTTACATAAATATGTATAGATAGATTTGTGTATGTGTGCATATATATATATGCATATGTATGCATGTATTTTTATGCATATATATATACATACATACTTATACATATATATACATATATATATATATATATACACAAATATATATATATACACATATATGTATGCCTACATATATATATAAATATATAAACATATAAACATATATATAAACATATATATATATACATACATATATATATATACATGTATGTATGTATTTACACGTACATATAAATTTATACATATACACGCATAAATATGCATACAGTATAGAGATAGGTATATCTATATAGTGTGTGCGTGTGCGTTTGTGTGTGCTTGTATATGTTATGTATGTATCTATATGCATTTATATAGACTTAAATCTTAATGATATTATAAACAAGCATCCTCTACCACGCAAATGCCAAGACATCGCCACCAATGACAACCTCCAACACTACCACCGCTACCATTACCAGCAGCATTACTAACATTACCATTGCTTCTCAATCTATTTGTTGGTAGATCTTTAAAGGCAGAAATAAATCATAAATCACAATGAAGTATTTCTTTTACTGCCATATATGGTCATACGTCTGTTGTCAATGAAATTGATGTTAAAGGAATTATCTAGAATATATTATTTCACTCATGAATTATTAATTAAGCGACATCAAGATACATACGTCTTCTTCCACTTGTCCCCCGTCTGTCCTAACAGACTTTGCGCGTGCATTTGTGTATTTCGGTGTGTGTATGTGTAAGTATGTGCATGTGTGGTTGTGGTAAGATGTATTTGCATATTTATTTTTAAGCGTGAGTTGCTAACTAACAAGTCCCCATAGCACTTTTTTAAACAACCAAACGAAAGCTAGACTATGTGATCAAGAAGATTGCTCGCTTCCCAACCAAGGGGGTCTTAGGTTCCGTCCTTCTGCGTGGCACCTGGGGAAAGTGTCTTCGATAGCAGCCCCGGACCGACCGAGCCTTGTAAGTGGATTTGGTTATAAGAAACTGAATGAAACAAAGGTAGCAAGCTGGCAGAATCGTTAGCACGCTGGGCGAAATGCTTAGCGGTATTTCGTCTGCCGTTACGTTCTGAGTTCAAATTCCGCCAAGGTCGACTTTGCTTTTCATCCTTTCGGAGATCGATTAAATAAGTACCAGTTACGCACTGGGGTCGATGTAATCGACTTAATCCGTTCCTCTGTCCGTGTTTGTCCCCTCTGTGTATAGCCCCTTGTGGGCAGTAAAGAAATAGGAAACTGAAAGAAGCCAGTCGTATAGAAATATGTGTGTGTGTGTGTGTGTGTTTATATATACACTCACACACACACACACACATATATATATATATATATATATATATATATATACACAGTCACAAAAGCCAAAAGTCACAAAAGCCAAAAGTCACAAAAATATCATTATTATTATCATACGTTTGAATTTTGCGTTGTTTTTCTACAAGTTGACTCCAACTCTCACCCAGAAACCTCAAGAGACAACAAGGTAGAAGTTCAAGCTGGTGTTACGACTAAGGCGCCATAGTTTTGGTTTTTCACAAAGTATTGTTCTAGAGAATGTCTGTCAAAACATAAGAAAATTAGAAGTTTGTTTTAAAGTAATTTGTTTATAAGATGATAGTATGATCTTAAGATGACATTAAAAGGTGTTTGTTATTGTGTACATATAAAAGTACTTTTGACAATGTTTACAGATTAAAGTGTTTTGGGGGTTACATAGACAATATTTTTCGTAGATTATGTGCAGTTCCCATGAGCACTATTTTTTAAATTTCTTTAGTATTTGGATTTTCTGGTATCCAAATAGGTTGCAATCAGCCTCTTTTGCTATCATTCCTCGGGCACCTATGACACAAGTACTGGAATCGATTTGTTCGACTAAAACACTTCAAGGCAGTGCCCCAGTATGGCCACAAGCCAGTGACTGAAACGAATAACATATAAAAGATAACAGATAATAAACTGTAATATTTACCTACTATGTCTTACATTTTTCAAGACGGTATGCCTTGATTTAAGTAAGATTTGACTAATATTGCAAACAGCTCGAATGGCCATGCAAACGCTCCCTTGGCGTACGAGAGGGTGCTAAGAAGTTGTTGGCTTTGAGTAAAAGAAAATACAGGAGGATCATTTATTTGTGATTTTATTCAACATATCTTCCTCTCAGATTCAGACACGTATCGCAGGAGTCCTTCAGTTTTTCTAAGCTCTGTAAAAGAACTCGGAGAGGTGGGCCTCCAACTAGGCTTTTCGTGACACCCTTAAAGCCGGGATATTTTCAGCACTCTCTTGTAAATATGTATATTTAATCCATGCGTATGTAACAGGTGTATCATCATCATCATCATCATCATCATCATCATCATCATCATCATCATCATCATGTCTTTTATTTGCCACAGAGACATCAGATGAGGTTGACATTAGAAGGACAATCTGCAATTTGTGTCGGGGCTCACATAAAAGATGAGAAGAAAAAGAGGGGAGGAAGAAATGAGAAATGAGCTAAAATTATACATCGTATATAAAATATGTGAACAAATATACGCAACAAGAACATCAATAACATGAAGAACGACAACAATATCAACAACAACAACGAAAATACCTTTGTAAACATCGATTTGATATCAAGAAAAACAGGAACAGATCCTTGCCTATGAAGAGAAAGTAATTTTTCATTTCTGTATGAATATACCAACAGACACACCAGGGAACTTTTGAACTTCAAACATTTGTTTATTTCTTCAGGTGTCAATCATGTAGGAAGCCAGAGCAATCTGAATGTTAATGCTTCAGGTGGAAAAACTATGAATGTTGTTTATGAAGAAGCTTTTAGTTGAAAATTATTTGTCTATGTTCTGATTGAAGTAACAGATTGGGGGGGGGGGGGAAATTGTTTTTTTTAAAACTTTTTGTTTAACCCTTTACAAAGAATATAAAAGTTATGGTTCAAATAATAAAGTTTGTTGAATTACCACGATTCTCATTCAAGAAAATAACCACCAACTGGCTCGTTTCTTTCCCTGCCAGTGTGTGCGAGTGTAGACATGTACGTATATATATATATATATATATATATATATATATATATATATATATATATATATATATATATATATGTGTGTGTGTGTGTGTGTGTGTGTGTGTGTGTGTGTGTGTGTGTGTGTATGTGTGAGTGTGTGTATGTAGTTATGAATACCTAAAAAATGGTATTGTTTACCGTTTTTAATTCTTTTAAAGGTATTGAATGCTACTTCTGTAATGCTCATGCAAAGTGCTTTATGTATTATTTGACTTGAACATTATATATATATATACATATGTATATATATATATATATATATATATATATATATATATATATATATATATATGTATATATATACATATGCGTATATATGTATATATATATATATATATATATATATATATATATATATATATATATATATATATATATATAATACATCCATACATATATACGTACATACATATATGCGTCTGTATACCTGTGTATATATATGCATATAAACTGTTTACGTTACGGGCAGCCTTCGATTTTTTTCTCCTAGATTGTTGGTATTTTTAAACACCCAATATTTACAAGTTGTTATGGATAGTGTTATCTATTTCGAGTTCCATCGTTGAAAATGGCGTAAACAAAACTTTCATAAAGAAGAAAACGAGGCCTTACTTATATTTATGAGTTACTACTAAGAGAGGCTGATAAGGATGCGGTAATAATCATTATGAAATGAGACTATTTATAAAGATAAAAATAATAGAATAACTAACTGACCAAAACTAGTATGCAAAAGAAACAAAACAAAAAATACAGGAAAAAGAATTAGGAGCAAAATCAGAGCATTAATTAATCAATATTCAGACTCCATCACAGATAAATAGACTATATATGCAATTCTAGATTAGAGGGAGTAATTTCTACGGGTTACCCAAGATCCATAAAAGTTCGAAAATACAGAGAATCATAAGTGGACAGAAGAACCGCTGCATAAAAATATTAAGATCCACTGATTTCAAATTGAGATCAATAATTTCAGGACCATAGTTTCCAACACAGCGCACCATTTTTTACACCTGCCTCTCAAACCTTTATATCTATTAATCTCCAACTATATACGAAATAACAGATTTTCTGAAACAAGTTCCATGTAGTGTCCCAGAATGAACTATTCCAACAGGTTTCGATATTAGTAACCTTTATACTAATATACGACATACTTTGGGCTTGGAAGCAATCAAACACTGGGCAGAAAACATAGACAGACGATAAACGAATATTTCAAAACTGACATCATCACCAAAGCTATTCACTTTGACGGTAAAACACATCGAATAAAGGGGACAGCTAAGGGAATGAAATTTGCACCCTCATAAACTAACCTGAGGATGGTTTCTTAAATTATACCGGGAGGTGGAGAACACGTTTGATTAAAATGTTAGGAATACGTTATTGAAAAATTGGAAACGCTTCCGCGATGACTGCTTTATTTTGGACGATAATCAAATGATGAAATTAGAATATTCAATATCATTCTGAAAACACTTCATCTATCTATTAAATTCACAATAGAAACCAGTTATAGTGACCTGTCGTTCTTAGACATTCACGTAAGAATATGTAACTCCAAAGTAACAACCGATATATTTTGCAATAAGACAAACACCAATATCTGAAATTTTACTTTTGCTATCCTTCACACATTAAACGGAACATTCTGTATAGCATAACAAGCCGTACTTGCACATGAGTGGTTGACCCAAGATTACAACAAATTCAACTGATTGAAATTAAAGGTTTCCAACAACTTCAAAGTTAACCCTTAAAATTAATATACAATGGAATTATAAAAGTAATGAAGCTAGACATCGTACAACTAGGAAACAAACTGAGGAAAATAGTATTCCGTTTCTCAATACCCATGATCCAGGAATGACTAACATAATTCGCTACAATAAAAGCAATTCTACCAATACTTTTTCAAGGTCCCGAAATGGAAAACATGGTTAAAGATAATCTCATAATGCAACAAATTTTAAGAAACACCTCACAAAGGCAGAATTAACATTAGAGTTAATTTTGAATTCTCTGTGAAAGCCTGCGAAGAGATTAGATGTGGAATATGCAGCAACAATTTAAAATATTTAGATACTGATTCCCATATAAAAATTTAAAAGTGGAGACTCTGTCCGAATAAATGCAAAAATAAACAGTAAAACACGAGATCTAAAATAATGCATAACCTGGCTCAATTGCAAAAGAATATATAACGGTGAGACTGGGAACTCCTTTTGTCAACGTGCAAGAATTTATAGATGACATATTAAACAAGTACAAGCATCTAGAAATATGCTGAAACGACAGATTCAAGATCTTTTAGTTCTATAAATACCCAAGGGTTGATTCAAACTACCAAAAGGAAATGGTAATACATTTTATAAAACACGTAAAAAGCATATATATAAAAGCATGAGAGACTTTTATAAAAAGACAGTTCCAGATACACCAAACCAAGTGATCACTGTATATGATTATATTCTTACTGCTACTATTAAAATCACTGGAAAAACATTCTCTTAAACAATCAGCTCACACAGACTCTAACACACATTTAATAGCCTTCGCAAACAACTTAGTGAAATCTATAGCTAAAAGCCTTTTCTTCTATCTCGTTCTTCAATAAGAACCACTGAACAGTTGAACAAAAACCTTGTCTGCCATTTAATGACTAAAAGCAACAATCTATTGTAAATGATAGAGTTTGACCTCTTTTGACCTTTCATCAAATCAACAATCCCAGAAAACACATCTTTATCTTTTTTTTTTCTTCCTTCGCTCAACAAGCCGCCAAAAATTTCATATATGTTTTGTTTAAAAATTCACCACACACACATATATATATGCATATATATTCAAAATGGCAAAGAGCATCTAAATACACCACCCCCATCTACTATGCAACCTTTTAAAAGTCCAAAATTCTTGAAGAATCAATGAATGGAATGGAAGCGCTCAATAAATAGTATTTATCCAAATTATAACTTTTCTTTTACCAATATATAAAAACTTTATACCTCCACAAACGATCTATATATATACATATATATATATATATATATATATACATATATATGTGCGTGTGGGGGGAGGTATGTGTGTTTGTGTGTGTGTATAAATATAAATATATATATATTTTTGTTTGCAGTTGAGCCAGGTTATGCATTACAGGTGTATATATATATATATATATATATATATATATATATATATATATATATATATATATACGCGTGTGTGTGTGTGTGTGTGTGTGTGTGTGTGTGTGTGTGTGTGTGTATAAAGGAGTCCACTAAGTGAACTGTTAATGTGCTAGAAGAAGATCACATGTAATGCATCTACTAAGACCGAATTGTTCTCAAAGAAAATTTAGCGAAGCAACAAAACGTATACGGGAGACACCTGGAATGGCACAAGACATTGATTTTACAGTTAAAATGAGGAGCGTTATTGGTTGGTCTTTGAATCGAAAGATAAAGTAAGACAAAAAAAATTTACGATACGAAAATTTGTCGACTCAAAACTTCTCTCAATTTTCCGGAACCTGAATGTGGGTAATGTTTAGTAAATTTTACAGTCTAAATCTCTGCAAGATCACCTAGAGTCAAATCTTTTCCCACAGTTTTCCTACATTTTTAGCGGAGTGCACGAATTTTCGCTATTCTAGCTTTTGATTTTTTTTCCAATAATATCTCCTCCCTTCCAATTTTGCTTTTCCAGCTTTCTAACTTCATATCGACATGTGCACTGTTTCTAATGTCGTGTCAATAATAATAAAAATAATAATAATATAATTTTATCGTTCGCGAATTTTAATTTGGCACTTAAAATTTGTTTGAAAACATAATCGTTATCCCGTAATATAAAAGAAGAACGTTTTCGTTTTGGGATAATCGAGTCAATATGAGGAAACTGACTGTCAATTCATGCTCTATAGATTTCGTCTGGAAAGAAAGGATTGGATCAATAATAAAATTGCTACTCTGCGGCATCTTATCCCAAACCAACATGAAAAATGTTTTACTGCCAAAGCATGTGTAAAAGCTAAAGGAATTTCGAGAAGGTTAATTATTTTCACTGCTTATCATCCAATTTTAGAACAGGTTAAAGTTTAATTCTCCAACCAATATCCAGTTTGTGTGTTCTCTATACTTCTACTTCGTGAAGGTTCGTGGTTTAGTGGTTAGGATATTCGGCTCAAGGTCGTGAGCTCGATTTCCGGCGAGGCGTTGTGTTCTTGATCAAGACACTTTATTTCACGTTGGTCTAGTCCAGTCACCTGCCAAAAATGTGTAGTGCCTGTATTTCAAAGGGCCAGTCATGTGACATTCTCTGTCACGCTGAAAGTCCCTCAGAACTACGTTAAGGCCACGCCTGTCTGTGAAGTGCTCAGTCACTTGCACGTTAACTTTCCGAGCAAGATGTTCTGCTGATCGGATCAACTGGAATACTCGTCGTCTTAGACGACGGAGAGCCAGTTTTTATACTTCTGCTTCTTTGTAAAGCTTCTTTGTTCGCATTTTGCTGGTCGTAAGAACTACATGTAGTATACTGTGGTCTGAATTTGTGCCGCCGCCCAGTAGACCAAGGTAGCATAGAAACAATCCTGGAGTTACTGTGATCCCAAATATATACCATTTGCATGGAAGGACCACCAGGAGACTTAGTCTATAAAGCAGGAAACCATGTAAACATGTACATTTCGCATTGATCAGTATAGATTATATTGTTTTCATTCTCCGTAGTTGCTGACTATGAAGATGTTTTACTTAACATTTTTTCCTTTAATATTTCCTTTTGTATGTTTCTTATTGTTTATTATGTTTTACTTCTTCACTCAACGCTGCATGTACTTCATTCTTTTATTCAATAAAGAGAAATACTTTTGTTTTGCTCTGTTTCTTTATCAAATAAATCAAATCAGTCTGGTTTTGATTTTGCTTCTAATATTTTTCAAGACGAACTCGTTACTTCATATTGCTTCTTTATTTGTATCAAGACTGTTGCTCTGTATGTGTGTGGGTTAACTATACTTCCTCTTTATCAGATCAGAGCATTAAGTAGTGAGTAGTTTTGTACATCTCCCTCCCTGTCAAGATTCATCAGGTCACTCAGCTTCCAATTTATCATGCTGAAAATACAGTTCACGTTACCTGGTTGACTAATTTATTTATACCTATTATCTTATTTCTGACATTGAGTTCAGTATTAAGTATTAATCTGATTTTGTAGTAAAGGTCAAGATACATATCTTCATCTCTACATATGTATCCTTACCATCAGCTTCATCTACTTCTACTTAGGAGACTCGTATGAGTGGTTCTGCTTAAAACACAGCAATCCTTAAAAGCGCTTATAATGGTTTTCGATATCTTTTATCCATAGCTCAACCTTGATATCTATTAGACCTATGACAAGCAATATTCAAGTCTTTTCGGGAGCATATAGAGCTACCGAATCTAATGTATCCTTTTCTTTCAGGCAGTATGAAGTATTTCGACAGAGAGAATTTTACTGTTATTTTCAGTAGGTAGTGTAGTTTTACAGTGAAAACGATAAGGGCGGAGTTCACATCTTGACTTCTTTCTTTTTTTTTTTCTTTTTTTGTGTGTATCATGGACATTCTTAGTATTTACTTCTTTATTTAATGCCATAATGTGTGTGTATGTATGTGTGTGTGCATGCGTGTGTGTGTGTGTGTGTGTGTGTGTGTGTGTGTGTGTGTGTGTGTGTGTGTGTGTGTGTGTGTGTGGTTTGCGGACAATTTGACTGTGCAGCGGTTCGACTACACTGCGGTTTCCTCTTTGGCAAAAATGGATGGTGATTTTTCATCTCTCTATATTACATTGCTGATGATATTCTGTACATTTGTCACAGAGAATATTATGTGACATCTCTGCAAATAACCAGTAATGTGGTGAACTGTTAGAGAGTATTTCTCTGGTTGCAAAATTCAATACCCACTTAGGATTACCAATAGCTGTTCTTTATAGCCATACATTCCTTGATATATATATATATATAAATATCTGTTCATTCTCTCCTTCTCCAAGGACATCTTTCCACGGCTGTTAAGATATCATTATGTAAAGTAGATTAGGTTCTGTGTGCAGTGCGATGCTTGTGTAGCGGGCTGTATATGAAGTAAACTGCAAATACAATGGTTTGCAAATGAAATAGACACCAAATGCATTGGACTGCAAGTGCAGTATCCTGTAAGTGTAAAGGTTTGCAGGGTTTCTTGCCAAATAAAGTAGTTGTTAATTAACACTGGGTCAATCCGGATTGAGCATACTTATGATCAGAAGAGAAACAGCCGAGACCCTCATGTTGTTTTTTCTTATATACAAATGACCTAACACCACTTTATCTAACATATCTTTACTAAGATGGTAGGGTATGATTTAAGGAAGGGAGATTTAGTTACTATTTCTGTAAAAAAAAAAAAGAATAAGTGATTATATGAAGGAGTCTAGTGGAGGCGCGTGGCCTAGTGGTTAGGGTGTCAGCATCATGATCGTAAGATTGTGGTTTCGATTCCTGGTCCGGGCGACACGTTGTATTCTTGAACAAAACACTTCATTTCACGTTGCTCTAGTCCACTCAGCTGGGGGAAAATGAGTAACGCTGCGATGGACTGGCGTCCCGTCCGGCTGGGGAATACATACGCCATTGAAACCAGGAAACCGGGCCCATGTAGCGAATGGTAATTGCAATAATTTGCAAGCATTGTTGGTAATAAATATAGATGACTGCGATGTGTAAGTGGGTTGCAAGCATATTATGTTGAAGCGGTTGCAGTCTACAAGCTCAATGATTTGATGCTGAAGGAATTCAAGTGTAAAATTATGTTGCGTGTTTAGGCTCTAAGATGCGTGTATCGTTGGATGTAAATGTAGAGCAGCCTGAAAATGTAGCATGTTGCAAATGTAGCATGTTACAGGACTGCAAGCAGTGTATAAGACTGAGAGCAATCGACCACTTCAGCTCACTACATAGTTTTATACGAACCATTCACATTCTTTTTCAAGTGATGTAAATTTCCGTCGACATAGTTTCAAATTATTATTTTTTTTTTTTTTGCCATTATTCTTCTTCCTTTTTTCATTCTTTCCTTCTTTCTTTCTCGCTCTACTCTCGCTTTCTACCTCAACCTCTGTCTTTTACACTTTCTCTCTCTTTTTCTTCTATTTATAATGTGCGTTCGTGTCAATAGTTTTATGTTTTATATGCATCTTTAGATATGTGTGTGTGTGTACATATATGCGAGCGAATGGAAATGAAGGCAGAGAAAAATGCGAACTATCGTTTGATAACTTTGTGACAAAAGATGGCAAAAACAAGGAAGACAAATGAAAAAGCAGCAGCTAACAATATAAAAAGAAACGGGAGAAGTTCGATATATCACCTGATGTGAATGAAAAATTAACAATTTCCTTTGTTATTCAATATTCCGTTATACTTGGTTTTGTTACTGCCGTTTCTTTTATTTTATTCGAAATGTCTTTGAAGATTCTAAGTTTAATTCAAAATGAAATATCTTTTCAGAATTTTTTGTCCAAATAATATGAAAGCGAAAACTTTAAAAAAATATAGTTAGCAGAATATATCAATGGCTGTACATAAGAGAATTTATGGGGCGCTGAACAACATATCTTTACGTATTTGGTTAAATCGTTTTGAGTTCAAGTCTAACATCAGTCGACTTAACATTTCAGAAGTCATTGGTCGGTCCGAGGCTATAGTAGAAGGCATCCAAAATGCCGCGAAGTGAGACTGAACTCAAAATCACGAGGGTGAGAAACAAGATATTTCATTTCACAGCCATGTCTACGTGTTTTTGTCATTAGATTTGTTTTTCAAGGCAAATTACGGAATCGGTCTGGTGTCTTCCGGTAGTTTGTTTACATGAACCATCAGCTCACTAACCTCTATCAATATTTTTAATGCATTAATTATATGAAGTAAACATCAATAAATTACACAAACCAAACAACACACAAAATTTGTCAGCATTTCGATGTCATTTGTTTGTTTTTTTAATTGTTGTTGTTGCGTAATTTTCGGTTTGGTTAGCAGCATTCTGTGATACTAAACCGCCGCCACCCCATCCACTGAAACTGGTGTTCGGGGACCGTTTCATTTTGTTTTGTTTGTCCCAAAAGCTCGCTGCTTCTCTCTATAAACAAATATACTTTATATGTAATAATCACTCGGAGGCCATGAGATAGTCATGAGGTTGATTCATATTGCTTTTGTTTTATTATTCATCAGACAAAATACCTTGGGATATTTAGTTAAGTTTGTTTACATCTGGAGTTCAAATTTGCCTTTCGTCCCTCCGGTGTCGGCGAAATAAAATGGCAGTCAAGTGCTGAGATCGATGGAATCGATTAAGCCCCGCTTCTCAAAATTTTCGGTCTTTTTCCCAAAACAGAAACCATTATTGTCATTATTGTTAAGACGGCGAACTGGCGGTGTCGTTAGCACGCCGAGCAAAGTGCTTAGCGACATTTCGTCCATAGTTACCGTCTGAGTTCAAATTCTACCGAGGTCAACTTTACCTTTCATCCTTTAGGGGTTGATGAAATTAAGTACCTGCGAAATACTAGTCGCCTCCCTCAAAATCTCCGGCCTTGTGCCTTTAGTAGAAATGATTATTATCCTTATGGTCAAGGCGGCAAGCTTTTTGGTAGTAGTAGTAGTAGTAGTAGTAGTAGTAGTAGTAGTAGTAGTAGTAGTAGTAGTAGTAGTAGTAGTAAGGCGACGAGCTGACAGAATCGTTAGCACGCTGGGCAAAATGATTAGCTGCATTTCGTCCGTCTTCACGTTCTGAGTTCAAATTCCGCCAAGGTTGACTTTGCCTTTCATCGTTTCGGGGTCAATAAAATAAGTACTAGTTGAATACTGAGATCGATGTAATCGACTATACCCCTCCCCCGAAATTACTGGCCTTGTGCCAAAATTCGAAACCATTAATAGTAGTAGTAGTAGTAGTAGTAGTAGTAGTAGAACAAGCACATGAACAAGAACAAAAGCATAAAGAACTGTGGAGTTTCGGTATCTGTAAGAACATCATAAAGAATACTTTGTGGTATGTAGTCGCTTCATTCATTATGCGACATTGACAAACATTAAATAGAAAACAAAAATAACATCACAATCCTAATTACAAATTGATCATTTGGCTTCTGTTTCCAATTCCACAGAAACAACATTCGTTTTACTCTAAAGGAGTAGAAAATTAGAAAATAAGAAAATAAAATGTTATTCTAGAAAAAAAAGGAAATAATCGGAATTGTCAAAAATAGCATTATCATCAATTATAATATAAAAAAATAACATTATCCAAAGTCAAAATTAAAGGCAAAATGGAAGATACAGAAAAATAATATGGGGAAAAAAACAAAAAAAAAAATCGCTACCAACTCACAATATTTTTGGTTTGTTTTTTGTTGCAAATAACGAAAAATAAAATAGTAGCATTCTGGAAAACAGTATTATCACCACCCATAAATTAATAGCATTATCAAAAATTAATAATTATCGAGTAATGAAAATATAACGCTAAAAAGAAAATGGGACAAAAACAGAAAGTAACATAATGTCCATCAAATCCTTGAATCCTTAAACCCAAAAGTATATTTGAAATTCATGTCAGTTGTTCCGTTCCATCCCCGGCCTCCACAGACAAAACTGAAAATGTGAACAGAAAATTTATTTATAAAAATTATAAAAGAAGGTCAAATGCCTCTTTGCCGTTCACCAGAACATTGTCAAGTTCCATAGTGACTGTTCTGCTGGTGTTGTTGTTGTTGTTGTTGTTGTTGTTGTTGTTGCTGCTGCTGCTGCTGCTGTTGTTGTTGTTCTTACTGTTGTTACTGCTGGTGGTGCTGGTGGTGCTGTTCATGGTGATGATGTTGGTGGTGCTTTTGTTGTCTTAGTTGCTGTCGTTTTCTTCTTTCAAAAATTATGGTGGAAGGGGGGGGGTTATGGATTGATCCAATCAGTCAATAAATTTATTTGTGTGGTTAGTTATTTGAGTTTTTTTTATTTTTATTTTCTTCGTTTCATGATGTTTCATTTTTTTTTTTTCTCTAAATTGATTTCAATTTCGGAGAATAGGAAGTGAGAGAGAAAAATACTTGCGTAAACTGGATTATTTCCAATACTTCAGGATGTATATGCATATGTATATATACACATATATATTTATGCATAATATACATACATATATATATATATATATATATATATTTATATATATATATATATATATATAGAGAGAGAGAGAGAGAGAGAGAGAGGGAGAAACAAAGACAGAGAGAGATACAGAGATAGAGAGACGGGGGGACTGGGAGAGCAGTAAGTGAGAGTAGGAGGAGGAAAATAGAGAAATGTGAAATTGAGAGAAGTTAGAGGGATAAGATGTATATTAACTTCAATGTGTATGCATATATATTTCTACTTAAATATGCAATATAGATATACAAACACACACACACACACATATATACACACGCATATATACACGCGCATATATACACGCGCATATATACACGCGCATATATATACACGCGCATATATGAATATATTCACACACACGCACATATATAAGGAAACATGTGTATATATATATATATATATATATATTCATTTATATCTGTAGATATGTGTAAAAATATAAATGTATAAATAGTCATATATATTACATATATAAGTATGTATGTATGTATGTATGTATGTATGTATGGTTAAGTGATTGGATTGATGGATCCAGTAAGAAATAGCTAAAAATTATCGAAATAGTATACTTTATTACACATGACCGTATGTATACGTGTGCGCGTATGAATGAAACGTTCGCTTGTTTATATGTCTGAAAGTTTATATGTATACGCATGCATGTATCATCTATATATACACATGAAGATTTGTTTGCATAAATACGCATCTATCCATCAATGCGTGAGTATGTGCATAGATGAATCTGGAGGTGTATGTGTCTTGCTTGCGCAAATTAAGAACAGAACATAAAACCAATGTAATTTGAAAATTAATAAAATATAATAAATGGGTTTTATCTCGTGTGAAAACCCAAGGGATTGATCTTTAACCGGTTTCCCCATCACCAACCTGCCTCTCACAATAATCACCACTTCATCCACCCATTAGCTGTTATGGCAGATGTGAGGCAGAGATATTTTAAAACTTAATCACTGAAAAGCGTCAAACGCAAATGTCCTGAATTTCATTAGCATTGTTGTAGGGCAGCCATTTTAGATGAAGATTTCTCGTAATTTTATCATTAGAACGAATATTTCTGGTAAGGGTAGATGGCGAGGGTGTAGCTTTCTATCTAACTATCTATCTATCTATCTATCTATCTATCTATCTGTCTATATGTCTGTCTGTTTATCTGTTTATCTACCTATCAATCTATATTTTCTCATATATGTATACATTATATTTCTATACTTATCTTCATATGTATTTTTATCTACTTCGATCATTATTAATCTATTTCTAGCTTATACGTAGAATATCTTTTGCTATATCTGTCATTGTATCTGAGGTTATTTTTGCATATCCACCTACCTACCTATCAACTGTACCGCTCTATATATGTATGCATCTATCTATTTATCAATCAATCTATCTATCTATCTATCTATCTATCTATCTATCTATCTATCTATCTATCTATCTATCTATCTATATACACATGTGGGAGTGTTTGTGTGTGAGTGTGCGTGTCTGCACGTATATATATATATATATATATATATATATATATATATATATATATATATATATATACATATATATATACATATATATATATTGTTGTAAAAGTGAGATTCACGCAGTTCGCTTTTACAACATGGAGGAGGCCACTGCAGAGCGTATATATATATATATATATATATATATATATATATATATATATATATATATATATATATATATATATAAACATGCATTGGTCTATCCGTATCTATCTGCAACATATTACTTTCCTTGTCTCGGTGTAGCTTTCACTAAGTCTGTTATTCGTTTTTAGCATATTGCATCTAGCGTGTTCCACCTCCGTTATTCTCTTCCTCTTTCTCTCTCTCTCTCTCTCTCTCTATATATATATATCTATATATATATATATATATATATATATATATATATATATCCCTCTCTTTCTCTTTCTCTTTCACGCTCTCTCTGTGATGTATTTATGTGTACAGCATGCCATGTCGTGTGTGTGTGTGTGTGTGCATGTATATATATATATATATTTGTATATATTAAGTATATAATATATTTATTTATATATATTATCTATATATTCAATAACGAACGTTTATAAAGTTTGTGGCGTACTCTTACAGTATCTTGGAGCTTACAGTATCCTGTTGTCTTATATAATTATATAATGTATATATATAACTAATATTTTGATTATTATTTTATTATGTATACATATATACAAATGTATATATATATATATATATATATATATATATATATATATATATATATATATATATACACGTAATACATAAACGCATACACACACATATATATGTACGTATGTTTTGACGATTTTTGTATCTGAATTTGTCTTATTTGACTCTGTAGAGTTTGTACATGTTTTTACTCGTTTTCAATAAAGACGCAACATTTTTGTGGATTTTTCAAATGACAATAACACGCTTATTTTTCGACCGAAAGTGGTGAAAATGCGGTGCTTTATGGTTACAATATTTTGAGGTTTTTTGAAAGTTTCCTCAAAGAACGGTTAAAGATAGGGAGATGAATTTTTTTTCCAGCTATTATCACATTAAGCCCTCAATATCTCTATTAGTCCAATGTAATTAACTACAAAAGTGTAGGAAATCAACCTGCCCTATTGATAGAGGATCAATTGAAAAAAGAAATAAAAAGCCTCAAGATCATGCATTGGTGAAGTTGTGAAAGTTTTTCACCGGAAGTTTTGTCAAAAGATATGGGATATGTGGAATTTTCTTGTTCATGGGGATAAGATGATGGAACATAAGAAACCAGATATTATAGTGGAGGACGTGGAAAATCTAATTTGCATACTGATTGATCCATCACGTCCATTTTATACCAGGATTGTGAAGAAAGCAGATGAAACTTTAAAAAACTACAACCCCTTAAAACTGGAGATTGCAAGGATGTGGAACATGAAACATGATTATATCTCTGATACTTGGTGCATTAGAGACTGTGAGTGGTGAAGCAGACAAATTGTTAAAAGAGGTTGGAACAGAAGGTTTGCCTCTTAAGAACAGGAAAGGACATCAGAAGTGTTTGAGTTTATTGAAATTATATTGATATCTAAGGTTACAAGGAATAAGCCGCTGTCCACATAAATTCTATCAGGAATAAGATCAATTCTGACTGAAAATGTTATATGTAATAATAATAATAATAATAATAATAATAATAATAATAATAATAATAATAATAATAATGATGATGATGATGATGATGATGATGATGATGATGATGATAATGATAATGATAATAATCGGAAGTAGAAGTACATTAACTCAACCATCAGCAGTATCAACAATAAAAATCAACAGCAACAATCATTACAATAACTTCAGTAGTAGTAGTAGTAGTAGTAGTAGTAGTAGTAGTAGTAGTAGTAGTAGTAGTAGTAGTAGTAGTAGTAGTAGTTGCTGTTGTTGTTGTTGTTGCTGCTGCTGCTGCTGCTGTTGCTACTGCTGCTATTGTTGTTAAATGTGCAGCAAATACTACATTAAGAAAAAATTGATTCTGTACAAACAAACAAACAAACAAAAATAGATAAGCAAAGCAACGTCAACAACACGCTAAAATATAACATATCCCTTTAAATAAACAAATAAATTAATTAATTAAAAGAAAGAAAGAAAGAAAGAAAGAAAGAAAGAAAGAAAGAAAGAAAGAAAGAAAGAAAGAAAGAAAGAAAGAAAGAAAGAAAGATTGATCAACAAATCATCCACTACAAATAATGCAGTCGGAAAGAAATGGCTGTTACCGAAAATCCCAAGGTAGTTCGATGACATCAATTCAAGGATTAAAGTTTTCCATTTTTATGGATTCGGATTTGGATTTCCATTTGATTTCCATGCAATAATTGTGCTTTTGTGAATTCTAAAGACGAAATCAAGATGGCCTGTTCACAGGAAGTACAATTGATTTGATGGTGGTTTTTGTGTTTTTATGTTGGTTTTTTTTTTGGTGTTGTTGTTCTTGTTAGTAATTTATTAATTGTTTTGTTTTTTTATATTTTGGTGAGAAAATAAACTTCCATTTCTACACTGCCTTCTCGAATCGGTGATCTGTTGTTTTGTTTGTTTGTTTGTGTGCGTGCGTGCGTGTGTGCGTGCGTGCGTGCATGCGTGTGTGTGCGTGTGTGTGTGTGTACGTGTATGCGTGTGTGTGGGGGTGAGAAATTTGCCGACATTTCGATGGTTCGAATTTCAGCCTCCAAGGTGTGCTGTACAGTATGTCTATGAACCTGCCTACCATTGTATATTTTGTTGTTGTTGTTGTTTGAATAAAAGGCACTGGTATGACTGAGTAGTTAAGAACCTCATTTTGCAACTACGATGTTTCGAACCCAGTCCCACTGCTCTGCTATTGCACCGAACCAACGACCAATGCCTTGCGAATGTAAATCTAATTGACGTAAACTATGATTGAAGCCCGATGCATCCTGTGCTTTCTTTTGCCTCTCCCCTTATATAGGACAAACTGGTCGACACGATTTGTTAAAATAAAGTGAACTTTTAAACCCAAACCAAACTATAACAAAGAGATCTACTGCGAGCAGCTTGAGCGGCTTAAGTCAGCACTAGAAGAAAGACGACCATCTTTGGTTTCATCTGTAGTCGAGATCAGAGCAGTACTGGAGGAGTACTTTTCGTTACGGATAAGTGAATTTTGAAAGATGGGCCTTGCAAGTCTACCATATAGATGGAATAGCATTGAAAATGAAGGAGAGTATGTTTTAGATTAAAAAAGAACTTTATCTTAATTTTGAAAAATAAAATGAGTATAAAAATACCGCATTATTTATGGGATGACCCAATACATTATTTACATTATTTACATTTGACGGATATTTATCCTCATTTTGTTTGTTGTTTACACAGCGTTTCAGCTGATATACCCTCTAGCCTTCATCTGCTGGAGGGTATATCAGCCGAAACGTTGTATAAACAGATATCCGTCAAATGTAAAAAATTTACATAATTCCTCATCTCTTAAATATAGAACTGTATTACCCAAAACATTCATATATAGCTACATAGATAGATATATATATAAATATATATTTATAGAGATAGATAGATAGATAGATAGATAGATAGATAGATAGATAGATAGATAGATAGATAGATAGATAGATAGATAGACAGACGTAGGGTATGACACTTAACTGCATCTGGTGATGACGCGCCAGATCGGGCATTCCGGAGGAGTTGTGGAGAGCACGGTGTCACCCTTCAATCAGCTCCTCACAGATCCGTTCTGACCCGGGTCACCCAGTCAGTGTCTCATGTATGGGTTCAGTAGATTTCCGAGGGGTAGAGGAGGATCCCGCTATTTTCGACAAAGTCGTAGCGAAGTCGTCTCTTCTCGTAGAAAGCTAGTCTTACATAAAACTTGTTGTCGAAATAGCACCAGTCATCTTGCCAATGCTTGTCACTGGAACTTACTATGGCGACCGAGAGGGAGACAAAAGTGTTGTACAAGGTTTTGTCACATAAATCCGATGATATACAGATATCTAACTATCGAATTTGAGACGGCTATCACCTAACGAGATGGAGCAATCATCACCCACACATATATGTATGTATGTATGTATGTATGTATGTATGTATGTATGTAGGTATGTATGTATACATGTATGTATGTACGTACGTATACATGTTCGTATCTATTTATGTATGTGTTAGATGGCTGTGCTGCCCTGTCGTGCAACTCGATTCAGATCCACTACATGGTTCTTAGATGGCTTTAGTAGGGTTCATTTTCTAGCATGCACAAAGATCCTTTTAACGCATCTTATTCACCACTCAGCAAATTTCATAATCACCTCTCGTCTATTCCCAAATTAAACATTTTAAACGACGCATAGATTAATTTGTAAGATTTTAATAGAAATTACGTTAAACGTGATAAGCTTAAATTTTGATGGAGAAGAGAGCAATAGGTGTACTGACAAAGCAATAATCATTTATTCGTGCGTGCGTGTGTGCGTGTGTGTGTGTGTGTGTGCGTGTGTGTGTGTGTGACGATTATGAGCCAAAATTTGAAAGCAATATGAAAAGCAAAGTTAACCACAGCGGGATTTGAGCTCATATCTCCAACACTCGGAACAGATAGAAGACGCCTACCAACACTTGAGCGATTTTACCAATCAGACCCCTTTTAATTTAAGAACTATGATTTTATTTGATGTTTTTGTTTTTTTGTTTTTTTATTTACGTTTTTATCCTCTAATTCTGATTGTTATTCCTATATTCCCATTGTTATTCAGTTTCCTCCTTTTACTTATAGCCATTTTCATTTCTATATTCCCATTCTTATTCCTTTATTCCCATTGTTATTCTTTAATATAGTTTTATTGTTTATTCCTATTTTTAATCCTTTCTTTCCGATTGCATTCATCTCCATTACCCATTCTTATTATTTCGTTTCCGCTTTTGTCCCTTCACTCCGATTTTTGACGAGGTCTTGTTTATTGTTTCATTTCCATAATTAAATATGGCCAGTTCTTTCTTTCTCTCTCTGTCTTTTCTCTCTCTCTCTCTCTCTCTCTTCCCTCTCCTTTTCTCTCTTTCTTTCTGTCTTTCTCTCTCTCTCTTCTCTCTCTTTGTCTCTCTTTCTTTCTCTCTTTCTCTCTGCCACACACACATACATACACAGAAACACACACATACAAAAACACACACAAACATACACACGCTGTTTCAACCCCACCCACACCCACACATATATATATATATATATATACGCATGTTATTGGCACTCCGTCGCTTACGACGTTGAGGGTTCCAGTTGATCCGATCAACGGAACAGCTTGCTCGTGAAATTAATGTGCAAATGGCTGAGCACTCCACAGATACGTGTACCCTTAACGTGGGTCTCGGGGATATTCAGCGTGACACAGTGTGACAGGATTGACTCTTTGAATTACAGGCACAATAGAAACAGGAAGTAAGAGAGAAAGTTGTGGTGAAAGAGTACAGCAGGGTTTGCCACCATCCCCTGCTGGAGCCTCGTGGAGCTTTAGGTGTTTTCGCTCAATAAACACTCACAACGCCCGGTCTGGGAATCGAAACCGCGATCCTATGACCACGAGTCCGCTGCCCTAACCACTGGGCCATTGCGCCTCCACATATATACGTACATATACGTATATATATATATATACACATTTATATGCATATAATAGACAGACAGACAGGTAGATAGATAGATAGATAGATAGATAGATAGATAGATAGAGAGAGAGAGAGAGAGAGAGAGAGAGAGATAGATAGATAGATAGAGAGATAGATAGATAGATAGATAGATAGATAGATAGATAGATAGATAGATACATTTCTTTTATTAGCCACACAGGGCTCAACGAAGATGGGACAAATACAATGTAGAGCTTTTCTTTTTGGGAGGGGGAAGGGAAAAAAAGGGGGGTCGATCAAAAGGGATCGTAGGAAGGAAAAGGGGGGAGTTCGATCAAAAGGGATCGAGAAAAAAAAAAGATAGATAGATAGATAGATAGATAGATAGATAGATAGATAGATACGTATGGATAGGTGGATGGATGGATAAACTTAAGAATTTATTGTTGAAAACAGAAGTATCCGCTGTCGAGTAGAAAGCACTCAGTACACCATATCCACAGAGTAAACGAACTTTTTATTCCATAGAACCGACATTTTCGAGGTGTTTGCACTGTTTCATTAGTACTCTTGAGAATATCGATTCAGAATTAAACGAACATAAAATGAGAATGTAGTCGGTTAAATTGTGAGGAATGGAATAACGGAAATAATAACGTAGAAACCGACTATCAGATACAACTATGCATACAGAGATATAGCCATTATTGGTGGTGCGACAAGGTTGTTGGTTTGTAAAATGCATGAAACTTAGATTTTTCTCTGAATGCAGTTCGGAAGTTGTTGAGAAATGGATGTTTTAGTAATAAAGATATGGTAGCTATCTGTAGGAACAAAGCTTGTATGAGTTATCATTCCTCTTATATGCTTTTACTGTACACCTATACTTCTTTTAAGACGATATGGTATTGAATTTTCTTTTAACGATCAAATGTATGAAGCCAACGAAATTTGCTTCTCTCGTGTTTCTTAAATGTATACGTATGCGGATAAAATCCTGATTTAAATTCATTTAAATGGATTTTGAGTTGTTGTTAGAAATAACTAAGCATTTGTACCCGGTATCCTTAGCTATGCAATTCGGTTTTAGAGGGTAGTTATTGGGAGGAAGATAGTTGCAAGTGTTATTGAGCTCTTGGTTAATGGTTTTGTTGTTTGCAAAACGTGGAGGTGTTACAATATGATAAAATATGTTCAAAGCTAGTTCAATTTGCAAATTTATATATCGACAATTCGTATCTGTCTCCTTTATCGCTCACCAAAGAATTGTTTCACTTTCGGATAAAATTCATAGTTGCAGGGTAATTAATTTAGAGACAAAAGAAGAATAATTAGACATTCCATTCAGCACTATTCACAGAATAGCTTGCACCTACACCCAGCAGTTTCAAGAAAGATAGTCTGAAACCATCCAAACAAAGTGTGCATGAAGAAAGAAATACGTGAGAAGAGATTATAGATGATGTGTGCAAACACGGCTATGGTTAAGAAATTCGCTTAGTAAACACGTAGTTTTGGTCTCGATCCATCCAACTGCACGTCACATTGAGTATCTTCTATTACAACCCTGGGTGAACCAAAACCATCGTAGTAGATGGTAGATGAAAATAATGCTGATACTCATCAAAGCTACTGTTCCTACCTATGACTAATTCTTGTGTGAAGTTAATGGTGTACACTCTACTGCAAAAGCTCTAAAGAAGTTTCCTGTGTGAGAATGTTTTTTTCATTTACTCCCAATAGTCTTGGAAACGTGAAAATGGTCATAGGTGCCGTCAATCTACATGTGACTAAGAAAAGAAAATCACAGGATTCGGCTTTATTCACAGCAAATTTACCGCCGTGTTGACCTACTTCACAACCACAAAACAACAGCTTCTGTAACGTCAATAAAAAATAATGCGCAGGTGTGGCTGTATGATAAGAAGCTTGTTCCCCGATCAGATGGTTCTGGATTCAATTCTACTACGTGGCACCTTGAGAAAGTGTCTTTTACTATAGCCCACGGTCGATCAAAACCTTGTGAGTGGATCTAGTAGACAGAAACTGAAAGAATCCCGTCGTACACACACACACACACACACACACACACACACACATACATACATATATATATATGGACTATCTTAAGGACAGCACGTATCCTATCTCTCTCTTCTATCTCTTCTCTCGTCAAAGAAAATATTTCTCCAGCGTTCGCTATTTTACCCTCGTTCTGGTCTAACGACCCTCCATGTTTGTTTTCGTTCGGTTTCCTTGTATGTCTCCACTGTCCTGTTTTTGTCCCCAACTTTGACCCTCCATAAATCCCAAATTTTACTTTGGCACTTATGGGAGCAACTGTCCTCGAAGACTCGGCGGCGGCGGCGGCGGCGGCGGCGGCGGCGGCGGCGGTGGCGGTGGCGGCGGCGGCGGTGGCGGCGGTGGCGGCGGTGGTGGCGGTGGTGGCGATGGTGATCGTGGTGGTCGTGGTGATGATGATGAGGAGGAGGAGGAGGAGGAGGAGAAGGAGGAGGAGAAGGAGAAGGAGGAGGAGAAGGAGGAGGAGAAGGTTATGTGTAATTAATTGGAAAATCATGATATCGTAACATTGTTTTGGCTAATAAAATCCACAGACTTGAGTGCTATATATAGATCTTGAAATCAAAGCTAAATTCCAGAAACATCTAAAGACAACTTGAAGAACGGTGTGCATTAGAGCCTGTGATATCAGAAAAAAAATGGTTTCTGATATCATAATTTAATTCTTTTTTCTTTAAACGTTTTAAGAGTTCATGCTTATCATGTCACAAGCAGTCATAATTTAATTTGCGTTAAGAATTAAAAGAAGTGCAGTATTTTGGAAATTGGAACACAGTTTCATGATTTGATTAGAACAGAGATTGAGATAAATATGTATTTTTGTATTGGAGTCAATAATTTTGGCAAGTAATTCAATTCCAGTTTGGTCAAAACTGTCCTAGATGTTCGAATTATTTTCATGTTATAGCAGCTTAGAACCAGACTAGCCCTGTTCGAAAGAATCTCTCATAACGAAAGGTATTCCAACCGCGACCTCTCATCTATTTTTCATACTTTATGTACTTTCTCAGCCCTATGACAATCAATTCGTCGCCAGCTTAATTTGTCGTCAGTATCCAAGGCAGAATTTTACCAAACTATCAAAATTTATTATTCTAGTTCAGATTATAATGTATATTCTGTTATTTATGCACCCTTTTCAAGCCTAGCCAGGCTCATGGGCCCGATTTCCCGGTTTACGTGGAGTATGTGTTCCCCCCAGCTTGTCGGGACACCAGACCATCGCAGCGTTACTCAAGAAACAGGAAGAAAGAGTGAGAGAAAGCTGTGGCGAAAGGGTACAACATTTTAATCACGTGTCCCGTAGCACCGGATCTAAGATCTCTCAATGCAGAGATGTAGGCTGAGTGGCTCAGATATCAAGGAGTCTCTCCTGTCAAAAATAACTCAAATATTTTATTAATTTAAGAGATGAATTCATCAAGAATCACAAAATAACTGATGTTAATATCAAAAGATATTGAGATAATAAAATTACAGATTACGAGCAACTACTTTCAAGAAATAAAATTTTATGTTCAGAATCATAACTGTCCACCATACTTTTAATTGAAATTCAACTTTCTCTTTGTGTAATATTTGCAATTCAGCAGTTTTAACACATCAATTCAGATTTTAACACATCCGTGAGTACTCGAATATTGATTCCAAACATTGGCCCAGGGCCAGCAAATATGGGGGGTAAGTGTCAGTCAGTGATTAGCTGGTACTCATTTTATCGACCTCGAAAGGATGAAAGGCAAAGTCAACCCTTGCGGAGTTTGAACTCAGAACGTAAAGACAATACTGCTAAGCATTTTGCGCCGCTTGCTAACGATTCTGCCAGCTCGCCGCCTTATCTTCCAGTTTAATATTACCTCCTGATACATAGGTATATATATATATATATATATATATATATATAGATATGTATGTATGTATATATATATATATATATATATATATATATATATATATATATATATATATATATATATATATATATATATATATATATATATATATATATATATATATATATATATATATATATATATATATATATATATATATATATATATATATATATATATATATATATATATATATATATATATATATATATATATATATATATATATATATAATGTGAAGGCACGTGGCTTAGTGGTTAGGGCATACGGCTCGCGTTTGTAAGGTCGTGAGTTCAATTCACGGCGACGCGTTGCGTCCTTGAGCAAGATGCTTTATTTCACATTGCTCCAGTCCCAAAATAAGTATTACCTGTATTTCAAAGGGCCAGCCTTGTCGCACTCTGTGTCACGTTGAATCTCCCTGAGAACTACTTTCAGAGTACACGTGTCTGTGGAGTGCTCAGCCACTTGCACGTTAATTTCACGAGCAAGCAATTCCGTTGATCATATCAGCTGGGACCCTCGTCGCCGTAACCGACGGAGTGCTCATATATATATATATATATATATATATATATATATATAATTAACATAATATGGTAAAAATTCGATATTAATTAATATCAATTTAATACCAGGAAACTAGCACATATATATATATATATATATATATATATATATATATATATACACACATACACATATACATATATATATATATATATATATATATATATATACACACTCACACACACAAATATTTATATACAGATACATGTAAGTATGTATGTATTTGTGTCTTTGCCCTCGTGTTTTCCCTCACCACCATTTGCTAACCAGTGTTGTCTTGCTTGCATTTCCGTAACGTAACAATTCAGCACTAGGACCCTATAGACTAAGTGCAAAGAGCGATTTTTTTTTTTCCCACGAGACCCGTCAAGATGCTGCCCCAGCATGGCCGCAGTCAAATGACACAAACAAACAAATAAAAGATAAAATGAAACTGTCCAGATCCATCTTAAACATCATTAACCGACAGAAACATTTTTTTTTTTTTAGCTTAAAACCGTCGTCATTGCGTTATCTATCTTTCGGAGGCTTCAAGTAGAACATGTTCATACACATTTTGCTCTAAACAAAAGAATCAGTCCAACAAATTACTTTCAGAAAATGACACAAAGCAAAAGAAATGGGAATAATGGTATGATTCTTCCGAAATCTATAATTATATTTTCAGGGCATTCATATAACAGTAATTGTTTTATCTTGCGAAAATGTCTGCCATTCGTGTGATGAGTTTTGTCGGGGGAAAAAAGCGAAGCATATTGGTACTTTAAAGTTATAATTTGAATATACAAAACATATATCTGAAAATATAAACATATTAACCCTTTAACTTAGAGATTATTCTGTCAAATGTAATATTTATTCACAATTATTTATTTACATTTATTCACATTTTTATTTAATATCTATTATTTAATATTATTTAATATCTATTTAATATCTAATCTATTTTATTTAATTATCTATTTATTTATTTGATTATTTAATTATATATTTAATATGACTCCTTTACTCATTTACTTGTTTCAGTCATTTGACTGCGGCCATGCTGGAGCACCGCCTTTAGTCGAGCAAATCGACCCCAGGACTTATTCTATCGGCCTTGGTCGGCCTATTGTTTTAGTTTCGGATGTATTTCGTCGCTTGCACATACACATGAAGCACTGGTTTTTTGGTCTTTTCCGTTTAAGATACTAAAGCGATCAGTATCGACATCTGGGGACCAGCGTGTTTTGCGTGCGCGCACGTGTATGTGTATGTGAGGGTGGGGTCTGGGACCATTGTTATTTCCGCGTAACGAAGCTTGAGAAAACAACAGTTTGTCTCTCACTCCTGCGAGATCAAAATGTACAAATGACAAGATAAATGAAATCATGTTATGAATATAACAATACATTTAAGACTTGTAAATATTAATGCACGCGCGCGCCCAGACACGCATACGGTCACACGCATGAATACGCAAGCATACAATTACGTACACGCATACCCAAACAAAATCACACAAACACACGCATACTCAAACATAATCGACACAGAGTTTCTGAGATATGTATGCAGTATGGAGGCGTTTCAGCTCATGCGCACGAAAGGTTATATCTATATTTATCACATCCCAGATAGATATATACATACATACATAAATATATATATTTAAATATATATATATGTATGTATGTATACAAATATATATGGATATGTACAATATGTGTGTGTGTGTATATAATTATATATCTATCGATCTATATATATATATATATATATATATATATATATATGTATGTATGTATGTATATACATATATACATACATACATATATATACGCATACATACATACATAAACACACACACGAACACATACACCTACATAGTTTTATTTATACGAGGGTGTATTTATGCTGCGTCAATGCAATATTTCACCACTCGCTAACAACTATAATTGAAATAGCAAATGTTTTAGGTGTGTAACAAAGTATCTGCTATTGCTTCTATGATCTTGCAACATGCCTCTGCTAATTACTTCTTAGCTTTGTAATTAGCTTTTCAATATTATTTACACGTATGAAAGATGGCAAAGGGTTAGGGGAAGGATCGGTCTAAATTTACACTGTATGTGTATTTATTGTTCACTTCAGACGAGTAGATGACTGTTTTGGTAAGCACACCGCTTTGCAACCACTTGATCTTGGGTTCAGTCCCGCTGTGCAGCATGTTGAGTAGGTATCTTCTTCGATAGCCTAAGAGTCGAGCAGTGCATTGCCTGTAAATTTGGTCGCCGGAAAATGTGGAGAAGCCCGTCGTATATGTGTGTACTGTACGTATGTATGTATGAATATATTCATG
>NC_142941.1:46400136-46402636 GCF_046866305.1 Octopus bimaculoides | reverse complement strand
ACCCGTCATCAGTCGTCGGTTGACTACCTACTCCTCATTTCGAGCATTCAACGACAATATGAGTCTTCAAAGACAATTGCTCCCATAAATTCTAAACTAAAATTTAGGATTTATATTCTTTAGCGGTACGGTATTGATAACATGATTTGTAATATTTGATTTAGCAAAATTATTGTTATACGATTTCTTGGTTTTCTATAGATTTCAGAGCCAGCACTGCAAGTTTACGTTTTGTAAACGAGCACGTCCATATAAACGATGCGATCGAAGACGGAAAGAAAATGGCCAATTCAATCGTGTTACACCGCCAAACCTAATAGGTTTAAGCTATCTATTCGTGGATAGATGGTGGGTTTGATGTGATGCTGGTGAAAGAACGATAACTCTTGAAATATGCACATACATTTATTACCTAACTTTTCTACCTATTGCATTGTTTACATAGACATTCAGTTGTGAATGGTCCGGAAAAATAACATATATATCTCTCTTTTGAACTACTTGCATCAGCTTCGTTAATATCAAATTTGCAGACGGAAGCATGGTAATGTGGTTAAGAAGCTCATTTAGCTACTTTGTGGTTTCGGAATCAGTTTCACTGCGCGGCACTTTGGGTAAGCATCTTCTATCATGACCTCGTGCCGACCACTGCTTTGTGAATGAATTTGGGATGCACAATTTGTGCGGAAGTCCGTCGCATGGAATGGTTTTGGTTTTATCATGTTATTCTACCCTAGTGAGCTTCTACATGGCCTCTAAAGCTATAGACATAGCAATCAAACCACAGGCATTGTTAGAAGCTTTCCTTATTTCTCATTTCATTCATTATTCTACACATACTATTATCTCATATAAAGCAGCCACATCTGTCGTTTCACATATCATCAAGAGAAAACATAGTCATGACGAGAAAGATAATTGATCATAGGTTTGCTGGATCATGGATCGGGACTGACATCGAACTAAACATAATTGCTACTAATTATATCATTATCGCCAACAGCACACTTCACAAGGGCCTCGATGGGTTCATCGATTCTGCGGAAACAACAGCCAGAGATTAGCCAAATTACGACCTATCGTCTTGCGAAACTGAAGAGCGTGAATATCAAACAACATAATCTTGTTAATCCACAGTGTGTGAAAACAAGGTGGCATAGTCAGGAGTGGAGCGCCTTTAAGCGAAGGTTTGTATAGTCACGGCTGACCAAAATCAAAATGACGAAAGTAAAAACGACACTCTCAAAACGGCGACTACGACGCGAACCTTACAAGAAATATTATTCAGATCAGCAACAATCAAAAACGACATTAAAACTATAAGCACCATACCTCCAGCACCGCTAAAATCAAAATCAACATCAAAAATAACTAACTATAACAATGTTACATGGCATGTATATATCTATCACGTCTGTTGAATACAGATTATATCAAATCAATTACGATATATGGCTGTGAGCTATTTACATTGGTGTCTTCAATCTCATCTAATTGATATCATACCGTGGAAAGAAGTAGGCTCTCTCTTGACAGTAGCACATTTGACGTTTTCCTAAATTGAATAGAATAGAATATTCTGCCTTTTATAATTGAGAAATATCAAATTCTGAGCTCGTATATACATATATATATATATATATATATATATATATATATATATATATATATATATATATATATATATATATATTATATATATATATATATATATATATATATATATATATATATATATATATATATATATATTTATATATATATATATATATATATATATATATATATATATATATATATATATATATATATATATATACACACACATATATTTATATGTACATATGTATATGTATATATATATATATATATATATATATATATATATATACGTATATGCATATAAATGTGTGTGTGCACGTAGATACACACACACACACACACACACACACACACACAAACACACACACACACACACACACACACACACACACATACATAATATATGCAAGGCGGTGAGCTGGCAGAAACGTTAGCACACCGGGCGAAATGCTTAGCGTATTTCGTCTGCCGTTACGTTCTGAGTTCAAATTCCACCGAGGTCGACTTTGCCTTTCATCCTTTCGGGGGTCTATATAATCGACTTAATCCGTTTGTCTGTCTTTGTTTGTCCCCCTCTGTGTGTAGCCCCTTGTGAGCAATAAAGAAATAAGAAACGTTTGCATGCCGGTCGAATGTTTGTATGTGAACTTGAAACGATGATCGATGTCACGTCTCAAAAGACAACCACTAAATAACATTGACAAGTGTATTAATTTGATTTACCATCAATATTTATATATAAATTACCAGAATTCGCCGTCATTTTTAACGGCACGGGCCCAGCTAGTTTACAAATAATTTAGAAAGCTACATTTTACAAGAATAATTCTTTCTAATTTCGGTAGTAAACTAGCAATTTTGGAGGGAATAAAAGGTAAAGGTGACCTTGGCGAGATTT
>NC_142941.1:46385136-46395136 GCF_046866305.1 Octopus bimaculoides | reverse complement strand
ATGGGCGTGTAAGCTTGTGAGAGAATTTCTTTTAAAGTATCATTCATGGGAGATTTTGATGGCTATTTCTAGCAGGTCGAACCACCGAATACAGCCTTCCTCAAACGCAGAAAACTAGATGTAAGTTGTGAAAAGTTATATATTCTCTGGCACCCTATCATTAAGATCGTTGCCCCACTGGCTAAATCATATATCAAACAAACATGATGTAATTTTTAGTTTATTTCTCATACAAAAAAGCAAGACAAAAGTATTCTGCTATGTTCTAATGATGGAATTTTCTTGAATCACGATAAAATTATCTTTTGATCTCTGTTAAACCACCGTAAGCAAAATTAAGTAAAATTAGACATCCTTCAAAGTTAATTATTTTTATCATGATCTTTTCTATTTCGATTATTGACGTTTATAGTTACTGTTGGTGTTATTAGTATTACAGTAGCAGCAGCAGCAGCAGTAGTAGTAGTAGTAGTAGTAGTAGTAGTAGTAGTAGTAGTAGTAGTAGTAGTAGCAGTAGTAGCAGCTGGTGGTAGTGGTGGTGGTGGTCGTCGTCGTCGTTGTGGTAGTGGTAGTGGTAGTAGTGGTGGTGTTTCCCCTATTTCCCTTCTAATTATACTTTTCATTGCCTAACCGTTCTAATAATAATGATAATAATAATAATAACTATTATTATTATTATTATTATTATTATTATTATTATTATTATTATTACTATTACTGCTGCTACTACTACCACTACTACTACCACTATTATCACTGCTGCTACTAATCCTACTACCCACTACAGATGGTGATGGAATTGATGTGAGGGGTTGATAGAGATTTGTAGCTGTTATTTTAATTGTTGGGATTGTTATTATTTTTGTTGATAACGGGGATAACGTTTGTGGTATCGATTTCTATTAATTTTATTTAATGTTTTCGTATTTTGCTTAATTTATCACGGTTGCTTGAATTTTACAGAATATCTTGTTAAGTTTACATAAAGTCTTGTTTGGGATAATCTTAAATCATATATTATTACGTGTGTGCATGCTATGAGTATGTATGTATGTGCATGCATATACACGAATATGTATATATATATATATATATATATATATATATATATATATATATATACTTTATTTAAAAGCAGCATAAATATAACAACAAAAAAAACCGTTACTCTGAGTTTCACGTTCCCGTTCATCGGACAGTTTTGGTCCGATGAACGGGAACGTGAAACTCAGAGTAACGGTTTTTTTGTTATATTTCTGCTGCTTTTAAATAAAGCATATTACTCTACCTCTGGTATTTGAGTACTCTTTTTTCCACCTTGTTGCACATTTCATGTGCTTACTCCGGTATATATATATATATATATATATATATATATATATATATATTATGTATGTGTATAAATCAAAAATAGAAGCAAAAGTTGCAAAAATAAGAAATTTGAAAAGACATACGCCGTGAATGTATTAGACTGACGCTCAGAGGAAGTTTGAGATTGAAAAATCTGGGTGTTTGACGTTTCGAGCGTTGCACTTCGTCAGAAAAAAGAAAAAAGAAAAAGGAAAAAGTCCGGAGAGAAGGAAAAGAATAGTCCGAGAAAAGCACGTGTGTCTTTACATGGCTGAGAAATAACTGTACATAATAGATGAACAATACATATATATAAATAGAAAATTATTATTTCTAAATCTCTGGACAGTCGCCCAAGGTGTCACGCAGTGGGACTGAACCCAGAACCATGTAGTTGGGAAGTAGGATTCTTCCCACAGAGCCAAGCGAAATATAAAATGATCGCGTCACAATCTAACCACGACGATATTTTATAGCATGTTAAAATTGAGTCAGGCTGTGTAATATTACAGCAAAGCTCTTTGCCAACAATAGCTACGCATGAATATGTAGATGGTTTCTGGAATGAAGTGTCATGCGTTGGTCCATTGTTTGTAAGGTGAAATTTCTGCATCTGTGGAGCAGTTGGCGTCTGACCTTCTTTCTGTGCTCTAATTTTAATCAAATCTAATAATTTTTATTTTGATGTTTATGGAAATCGACTGAACTGTTTCTCTATACGCTTGATTACTTTATGTGGGTAGTATTGACATTGTAGAAGTGGCTAAACAGTATAATTTCATCAAACAAAAAACGTATCAATTTTGCCAGGTCATTATCCAAGTAGAACTTTTGTTAAGTTGTTTCATGGTTATAAAGGTACGCTTTTGATGCTTCTTTCCAATTGCTGAGATGTGTAGTTTACCTGCATAATATCGTTGTCCGTGTTGCTAGACATAAAGTGTCATAAACAGATACGTAAAAGGTAAGTCTCGCAAACAAGCTCGCTTGTAGGAACCCATTGATTTCTGATATAAGTTATGCGACTTGCCAACATAACTATTGATTGTGAGTCTATTCTCTTAGTTGAGTCACGATAAGCTTTGAGCTTTGATTTTAGCTGGCAGTGAAAACACAAAATATTCAGCGGCTTTGCAGGCTTTTGTTCTCGTCTCGTGCCTTTACACTTTAAGAATGTGACTAATCATTACGGACGTGTACATTCATAGTTATTACTAAGATTTATAATTATAGCTGACAGTACTAAAAGGCGAGAAATCCAACCGATCAGAAGTGATGATGCGATTATTCCGAAGTCATATATAGCATGGGAATAGATTCAGCCCAACTTGTGAATTGATCGTTGACATTGAATAAATAGCGATGTCGTTTCCAAGACGGAGGTGAGCTAACAATACAGTGTCTATGTGAAAATGTTAGCAGAGTGAAACAATTTATGGGAGTGGTTGTGTAGCTGTAGATCTTAACACTTTCAATATAATGATAGCTGAGTTCAAGCTCAATGTTTAATACATTTGTTAAACCTTAACTATAAAGAGACGTCAGTCGCTGTGTAGTGCGGATTACGAAATGTGAAATAGAACTGGGGGCGATGAAGACCACGTGACCCCATATAGTGGTGACTAATCGAATTACCGTAGAATGATGATTGTGCTGATGAAACGTGGCAAGGTTTCGAATTCTGGCATTCCTCGTCGTCAATCTGTGATTGTGCCATTGTCGATTACATGACTAGATACTAAACTGACAGAGAGAGAGAGAGAGAGAGAGAGCATTAACAACAGAGTTGTCGAAATTTTCAAGATATAATTCTAATAATGATAAAAACTGGTGGGAACACAAATCACTTCCAGTGCTTGAAAATGGTCACATCTCACTCTTCTGGAACTTCACCGTCCAAACTGACAGAAAGATAGATGCGAATAGGCCAGACATTATATTGAAAAACTTCAGACAAAAATCATGCCTCCTCATTGATATGACTATTCCAATCGACATAAATGTATCTGTCAAGACCTACCAAAAGCTAGGCAAGTATAAAGATCTTGAAATAGAAACTGGCAAAATGTGGAACCTCAAGGCTAAAACAATACCTGTTGTCATAGGTATCCTAGGAATGATAGCAAAAGGGGCCGATTCCTACCTAGCTCAGATACCAGGAAATCCAAAGATTATAGAAATCCAAAAAATAGTGCTCATAGGAACATATCCTACGTAAAATACTGTCTGTGTAATCTCAAATTTTAAAACAAACTTATGATTTTCTTATGTTTTCTTAAACATTCTCTAGAACAATACTTTGTTCAAAACAAAAAATATGGCACCCTAGTCATAACACCAACTTGAACTTTTAATTTGTCTCTTGAGGTCTCTGAATGAGACTTGGAGTCAACTTGTACAGATACAAAGCAAAAGTCAACCATATAATAATAATAATAATAATAATAATAATAATAATAATAATAATAATAATCCTTTCTACTGAAGGCACAGGGCCTGAAACTTGTGGGAGGGGATAGCCTATTACATCAACCCCAGTGTTTAACTGGTACTTCATTCTTCGACACCGAAAGGATGAAAGGCAAAGTTGACCTAGGCGGAATTTGAAGGGCGAGTTCCGCTAAGCATTTCGTCCAGCGTGCTAACAATTCTGCCAGCTCGTATGTGTGTATGTATGTGTGTACGTGTGTGTGTGTGTGCGTTTATGTGTGCATGTGTGTGTGTGTGCGTGTGCGCGCGCGTGTGTGTATGTGTGAATACAGTGTCGCTACAAGGTAACATTATTCATACATTTTGATACTGAAGATTTACGACTTTAAATAATACTAGAAATTTATGTAAATATATATTGCTTCTGGTTCCTGATCAGGCACAGCTGCTTCAAGTATATATATATATATATATATATATATATATATATATATATATATAAAGATATATATATACATATATATATATATTATTTGTGTGTGTGTGCGTGTGTGAGAGAGAGGGAGAGAGAGATAAAATGAGTTATAAAACTGTCAGTCGCTTCATTGTGGTCTAATCTAAAATTTAAACATAATAATGGGACACCTTCTACGCAGATATGAATATAGATCGTAAGTGTGTGTGTGTGTGTGTGTGTGTGTGTGTGTGTGTGTGTGTGTGTGTGTGTAATTACGTTAACTGGCTTTAGTTTAATTCTCTTTCGCTCTCTTCCTAAACAGCTTACAGCAATGTTCCGACATCGTTATTACCTCCCACCACTACCATTATTAATCTTGTCAATAAGAATACACGTCACTATTTTTCTTATATATAAATAAACAGGTAGATAGATAGATAGATAGATAGATAGATAGATAGATAGATAGATAGATAGATAGATAGATAGATAGATAGATAGATAGATAGATCTGATATATATATTATATAGAGAGAGATATAGATACGGATATATATACATACGTTCATATATATATATCCATAAATGCAGAATGTATGTATACCTGATAAATGTATGCATGTGTGACGGAAACTGAAATAAACCCCTTTTTATTTATTTATTTATGTGTTTCAGCCAAGTGGCTGCGGTCATGCTGGTGCACCACCGTGAAGTATGTATACTTTTGTGTGTGTGTGTGTGTGTGTGTGTGTGTGTGTGTGTGTGTGTGCGCGTCAATGTGTCTGTATTTGTCCCGGTGTTGGTTTCTTTACGTCCCCAATATGGCATCGGCATTGCAATATTCCGCTGCTTAATGCAGGTTATGTGAGGCTGGTAAAAAGGACGGTAACTCACAAATAAAAGAATTTTCGGGAAGAAAAATGTCAGACGACCATGTTCTCATGATGAGGAGCAGTACTGAAGGTCAGATAATATAATTGGCGTGAATTTTCGCTTGTATTTTGTATTTTGTAAATACATACATATATATATAAACATACATACATGTATTGATACATGCATACATACATACATAACTTTACTTGATTTACTCTCCCATAGCCAAAGCATATTTGCCGGATACAAGCCAACAAGAAGGCCATTATTAAGTAGCTCGAACTCTGTTAAATTACTCACAAGAAAATGTTGCACTTGATAAATGAGTTCTGTGCGCACAGGAAAATAACCGGAACGTAAACACCTGCAGAAAGTAGTGATCGTTAATTGTTAAGCTTGACAAATAATTATAACGAGGGTGGCACAACTTTTGTAGATACTTTTGATTGATATATTGATCAGAAAAACTGTAATAAGGTATAACATGTTTTTGGGTAGCAGCAATTGTTGATAAGTACATCGAAGTAAAGTCCTTATAACTACGTACAACATGGGTAGGTAGCAGGGTTTTCTAATAAGTGGACCTTCGAGGATATCTATAAAACAAAGTATTGGTTTATTTGAGTTAGACACATAAAAATAATATATATTTTAGAGAATACGAAATTCTCTTCGCAAACAGCATGGACATTAGACATTTATAATTTGTTTACGAAAACCCATTTACTTACTTCATGTGAGATTTATAAACAGTCAAGAGACCAATATTTCCCAATCTAGAATATATCAAAGTTATTCAACCTGATGATGACAAGAGAGGGTATACGAGATTTGGGTTTTTTTCTTTTGTTTTTGTCAAGTGAAATTATATGATACGATCTCATTTTATGAGAAAAATTCGTCCGCCATACAATGCTGCTATTTACGTATATGTACTTTGTGGATTTGTGTGTATATATCTCTGTGTGTGTGTGGGTGGGGTGATAGATACTACAAACTTACACACATATTCAGAGGTAAATATATGTAAATACATACCCACATTTACACACAAAGACATATGCACACATACGCACACACAACCATGCTCAAGCATATACACGCACAAAAACAATCGCATCCTCACACGCATTTACGTGGAATTTATTTAGACTTAAGTTTCACATAGATTATGTTGTGCCTGGGGGGACTCATATTGTTTTAATGCTTTATAATCTAACAGACTCACATAGATAATATCATTGAACCACTAACCAGCCGAAAGCTCGCCAATTCACATAATGTCCCTGATGTGCGCGACCGTATAGCTACAAGCATCTTCAGCAGCAATATTGTGTTGGAATATAAAAATGGCAGCAATACTAAAATATTACGTTAATTCAAAGTTTTCACTTCCTTAAGTTCTTCTGCCGACTTTGAACGCAAGATAGAAGCACTAGCAACATGCTTCGTCTTTCAATTCTTTCACCACACCAATAGTGCGAACGGAGAAGCAGAACCAATAAAACTTGAGGACGATTATTGAAGGGGAAAAGAATGGGTCGTCTGTTTTAATGAATCTGCGAGCAATTATTAGTGATAGATCGGATATATCGTCTGGTGTAAATGGAAATGTGAACGACCATTAAATTCAAAATGGAAACTGAAAGAAATATACTGTCAGCATAATCCATTTGTTATCATTCGTACAGGCTTCATCAATTTTACGCATAAACACCTTTTAGACGGCAATAATGCTTGTGACCACCATAGTCAATTACCCTCGTACATACATACTCAATCGTCACACTCATACACGCACAGACATAGACCTTGGCTCTTTCTCGTTTTCTTAACCTTTCTCTTTCTCATTTTTTCTACCGATCTGTCTCAATATTCACAATATTCAATCTGTCTCTCTTACTACTAGAGTACACATACAAAACCATATATAAGTATATCAATATATATATCTATATGCACACACACATACATACATACATACATACATATATATATGTATATATATATATATATATATATATATATATATATATATATATATATATATATATATATAAGAGGGGAAATGTACAGTTTACAAAATTTAAAATGTATTTTTTAATATATTTTATAAGTGAAAGAGTAGTATGTTTGTCGAACGGTTTCGCTTTCGTTAACCATGACATTCAAATTATGCATATATATGTGTATGTATGTATGAATCTACGCATGTATGTATGTACGTACGAACGTATTTATGTATGCATGCATGCATGCATATATGTATGCATATATCTATGCATGTATCTATGCATGTATGCATGTATGTATGCATATGTGTATGTGTATGTGTATATGTATGTATGTATGCATGTATGCATATATTTATATGTATGTATTTACGCATGCATGTATATATGTACGTACATATATATGCATGCATGTATTTATGCATGTATATGTGTATGCATGCATTTATGTATGCATATATGTATGCAGCGTATATTATGTATGCATGCATGTGTGTAATTATGCAACTACGCATGCATCTACATATATGCATGCATGTATATATGCATATATGTATGTACGTATGCATATATGTATGCACGTATATATGCATGTATGTATATATAATTGTTCATCACTTATCGTATATTTATTTGTTTTAGTCATTTGACTGAGGCCATGCAGAAGCACCGTGTTGGAGCGTCCAATCGAATAAATTGACCCCAGTAGTAATTTGTCTTAAACTTTGCTACTTAGTCTAACGGGTTTCTTTCTGCCGGACCGCTACATGATGAGAACGTAAACAAACCAGCACCAGTGGTTAAGCACAAACCCAACACACACACACACACATGCACGCACACACACACACACATATGCACGCACACACACACAGACATACGAGTATATATATATATATATATATATATATATATATATATATATATACTCGCACGCACACGTATACATGTACATACCTAGGACGGGCGTCTTTCAGACCTCTGGATTTCAAATCACTTATCAGGCTTTGGCTAGCCCGGGACTAGAGGAAAAACTACTGCCCAAGGTGGCGCACAGTGGAACTGAACACAAGAGCAGAATATATGTTTGTGATGCAAGATTCTTATCCTCACAGCTACACCTGTTGAATTTGATGCCTTAGTCACTCACTGCTCTAAGCTTTTCAGATAAACATGTTACTTCCGGTACGAAATAGCAGTCGAGCGAATTGCAAATTGTCGTAAAATTTATATTTATGTGTATGCAGTACTTCATTCTCCTGTTTGTGCATCGAAATACGCACGCGCACGCGCACACACGCACACAGACACACACACTTACATACAAAAACGCACGCACACATAAGCAGACACGTGTAAGTGATCGAGCAAGTTTCATATGTCACAGTGAAGAGCACTCAATATAATATACAGAGAGTTAATTTATACACATTATATCATTATAAAACCCTGTCAATTCACATTACTAATAGTTTGGAAGACACGTAAATTGGTCGAGTAGTTCACGTCAGATACACTTGACATATTCTCAACTCTCTCTGACGATTAAGACTCAGCCACTCTGGAAGGATTACTTACATTGATTGATAACATGTATCTATATTTTTCTACTTATGCTTATGTGTATGTACCTGTGTAAATGATATATATATATAGATAGATAGATAGATAGATAGATAGATAAATAGATAGATAGATAGATAGATAGATAGATAGACAGATATATATATACATGTATATATATACACATACACACATATGTACATATATATGTATGTATATATATATATATATATATATATATATATATATAAATATATATATATATATATATATATATATATATATATATATATATATATATATATATATACGAATATAGATATCCATACGTAAACATGTGTGTTTGTGTGCATGTTATACAGACATGATACACACATACATGCATATATGAATATATATATATATATGTATATATATATATATATATATATATATATATATATATATATATATATATATATATATATATATATATATATATGGATGGATTTAAAATTATAATACAGGGCTGATGGTTTTTATTCCCGTGCTGACCACTTGATAAGATCAATATTTTAAATGCCGATCTTATCCTTATTTATATAAATATATATATGTGTACATATGTATATATATGTATGCATATATGCATGCTTTTATATATGTATATGCGTGTGAATGCACATTCACATGTGCATATATATATTTATATTTCTGTGATCTCGTTTCCCTCCCCGCTCAACCTTTCTCTCTATCTCTATCGCTCTCTTTCTCCCTATCTCTCTCACCCTCTCTATCTATGTATCTCTTCCCCCACCCCCACCCCACCACCACCACCTCTATCTCCCTGAATCTTTTTCAGAAGTGGCTACTTCGTTTCACTAGTCGTGAAAACACACACACACACACACATATATATACACAACCACACACACACACACACACACACACACACACACACACACACACACACACATAAAAACACAGAGAGAAACAGAGACAACCAAAATCAAAGTCAAAATATTCTGACAGGCCTTAACGGAAAAAAAAAATCAAAGTACGTATGTACCAACAAACAGTGATGGCCGGCCACCAGATTAGTAAGATAATCACCTGAGGTAATTTTAGAGAGCTTGATTTTAGCATCAAAAGATATTCCGATTATATTGTCGATTACGATAAATCCAGTGGTCCAAATTAAATTCCGGACGAAGTCCAGAAGAAACGTCACTCCACGCGCGATCTCGCATCGCTTATTTCCCGAGTGCATTACTTGTGGCTTATCTGAAAGTCGATGCAAAGTTATATAATTAGATAAATATCTAGAACAGAG
>NC_142941.1:46367636-46380136 GCF_046866305.1 Octopus bimaculoides | reverse complement strand
ATATTCACCGCACTCTGTATATATATATATATATATATATATATATATATATATATTGAGCAGTATCAGCACCAAGCAATGTTTAGACATATCTGCCCATTTTTGCCCTCTGTCAGATTTTCAGACGCAGCAATTGATATCGCAAAATGCCGGCAGGCTACGAATAAAATAGCTATTAGCGACAGTAGTTGTGTTTGAAACGAATGATAATTAGTACATCCAATTTAAATTGGATGTGTTGTTTAAATCGCCTTAAACTGCTATTTAAACTGCTGCTGCTTTAACAGAGATACCGTGTCATGATGCCGATATGTTTAAGGCGATCTAAACAAAACATCCAATTTAAATTGGACGTCCTAATTATAATTCGTTACAAATACTGCTACTGTTGATAATTGCTAATTTATATATTTTTCGCTTAACTAGAACAAGCTTAAATTTTTAACATAAATGGAAAATAGTTTTATTCTATGTATTTATATGTTTGAATATTAAAAAGTTTTCATGTTATATTTTAACAGAAAATATAGCGGTGCATGTATTCAAAAGGTAACGTTTACATTCATAGCACAAGTGAAAAAGAAAAAAAGAGAAAAAATGGATCACGAGTTGCTTCGAGTCAATTGTACAGAAAAATGTTTTAGTGTATACATTATTGTGCGTGTTGCGGTTAAAAGTTGTTTGTAATAGAAGAAATAAAAATCATATTTAACATATATGAATTTATGTATGTATGTATGCGTATGAAAGCTATTAATGATTCATGCAGTCATTTTTCAAAGTTTTATAAGTACCAGACCATGTTTTTTATCGATCAGTTGTCCGTGTTGAACGAAGCTTGAAAGCTGTTCTTTACTCGCTGGTAAGTGAAGTTTCTATTGGATGAACTGTGTCACATGATGAAAATTGCTTTGGTTTAACGATATGGATCACAGTTTGCCATTGTTTGATTCTCAAAATGCTGCAGGAGTCTAGGAAAGCATCTTGACCACTGTTACCCTACGTTTTGCTTCCGATAGATAGATAGATAGATAGATAGATAGATAGATAGATAGATAGATAGATAGATAGATATAGATAGATAGATAGATAGATAGATAGATAGATAGATAGATAGATAGATAGATATAGATAGATAGATAGATAGATAGATAGATAGATAGATAGATAGATAGATAGATAGATAGATAGGCAGCGAGCCGGCAGAAACGTTAGCACGCCGGGCGAAATGCTTAGCGGTATTTCGTCCGTCTTTACGTTCTGAGTTCGAATTCCGCCGAAGTCGACTTTGCCTTTCATCCTTTCAGGGTCGATAAATTAAGTACCAGTTACGCACTGGGGTCGATATAATCGACTTAATCCCTTTGTCTCTCCTTGTTTGTCCCCTCTATGTTTAGCTCCTTGTGGACAGTAAAGAAATAAGAAAGATAGATAGATAGACAGAGAGAGAGAGATTTCCATGTATATGTGTATACATGTATTAGTGCGATAATAGTAAAGAAGGTAATAGTCAGGCTTATTTCGGGAAACAAGACGTGAAATGTACAGACAAAAATGTTTCAGTGGCTCACCAGAAATAGCGTTGGCTAAAAGAACGCAATCAAAAATGAACGAATCTAGGAAATGCCAAAACGAAATTACAGAAGTAACAAATTTAAGGTGGTTGGAACTGGATCTGAGAGAGGCTGGAAAATCACGAAGAATTAAAGAACTGAACGGCAAAAGAACAGAATATTTCTTAAGATGCATGCTATGAGCAATTTAAAAGACAAATTGGTAATGTAAGAGCAAACAATGAAATATTCAGTTCAGCGGATATCGAAAATTTAAGTACGTTAAATGCACCATTACTGACGGTAAGGACACGCTAGCATACATATATCACACACACACACACACAATACATACATACATACATACATACATATATATATATATATATATATATATATATATATATATATATATATATATATATATATACATATATATACATATATATATATATATATATATATATATATATATATATATATATATATATATATATATATATTTATATTTATATTTATATTTATATATATATACACACACACACACACATATATATATATATATATATGTATATATATATATATATATATATATATATATATATATATATATATATATATATATATATATATATTATATATATATATTATATATATATATATATATATATATATATATATATATATATATATATATATATATATATATATATATATATATATATATATATATACATATATTATAGAAGAAGCCAATAAACAAACAGGGTGATATAGACAGGGAAATTACGAAATTGATTGATAAATAGATGGGAAATAGTTACCGAATTTGCTTGATAAAGATACAAAGAATACATGGTTGCTTCTTTCGAATAATATATTATGCGATGATGTATTTGTTCGCTGTTCCTTCTTGTTGTTGAGTTGCATTTTTGTATGTGTTATTGAGTGTTTTAATCGGTGTTTGCTTGTTTATTAGAGAGGTATTTACGTCTTAACGTTCTTCTTTAAATAAGATGAGATGTCATTTGAACGATTTTCTATAACGCTTGAATCACTTTCTCTGCCTTCTCTCTGTTGCAACACTTCATTTTCTTCAGTTTTTATTTCATTTTGTTTTATTATATTCATACCTCTCTCATATCTGGTTTCTGTTTTTAACTTCTCACTTTTGTCTTTAGTTATATATCTGTTTTATCCAGTTATCCATTCCTGCTACTCTGCCTATTTACTATCTTACACTCTCTTTCTCCTAATAAATCCTGTATCTTTGCTCCTTCAATCTCTCCGTATTAATTTCCTTCTCTCTTTCTCTCTCCCCCTATGCCTCTCCTACTCTCTATCTCTCTATCTGTCTATCATTTTTGTTCTCCCCATTCTTTCTCCCATTCTGTCTATCTATCTAACTATCTCTTTCATTCTAAATATATATATATATATATATATATATATATATATATATATATATATATATATATATATATATATATATATACATATATATAAAGAATAATAATAAATGGAGCAAAACGCATATAAACGATAAGTTCCTTTAATTCCTACATATATATGTGTGTGTATATATATATATATATATTTCTATCTCTCATTCTATTTATCTATCTATCTATCTATCTATCTGTCTGTCTGTCTGTCTGTCTGTCTGTCTGTTTATGTGTCTATCAAGTTATCTATTGATATCTTCTTTTTTTTTTTCTATCGTTTCATTTCTTTCGTTTCTGCTCATACTTTTAAAACACTTTTTTTTACAGTTTCCCTCAATTTCTCTCGTTTTTTCCCGTCTGGTTCGTCTTACGGCGTTTTATTTATTTCCTGTTCGATTTTGCAGTTTACTTTGTTCAATTTTCTTATTTCTCTTCTTTTCTTAACTTTGTATCATTTTCCTCCTTTTCGTTCTCTATCTCGTACATCTGTCAATTTTATTCCAGCTGCTCTCATAAATTTGATTTGCCTTCTTTTACCTTTTCTTGTCTTCTACCTTCTCCCGTTTTATTACAGCTTCTGTTTTCTTTCGCCTTTTTTCGTTAAGATTCGCTTATTTTCGATTTTATTTTATTTGTCCTTTGCCTGAAGTATTTTACTTTATCCCCTTCATTTCCTTGTTTTTTACGTTTCTTACACTTTCATTATCCTTCGTTCTTCACTTGCTATTCTCCTTCTTTCCTTATATATATATATATATATATATATATATATATATATATATATATGTGTGTGTGTGTGTGTGTGTGTGTGTGTGTGTGTGTGTGTGTGTGTGTGTCTGTATAGATAGATAGATAGATAGATAGATAGATAGATAGATAGATAGATAGATAGAGAACGTGAAGGTGCATGGCTCAATGGTTAGACGTCAACCTCACAATCATGAGGTAGTGAGTTCGATTCCTGGACTGGGCTGTGTATTGTGCTCTTGATCAAGACACTTTATTTCCCGTTGCTTCAGTTCACTCAGCTGTAGAAATTAGTCGCAACGTCACTGGTGCCAAACTGTATCAGCCTTTGCTTTGCCTTTCTCTTGGATGACAGCTGTGGCTTAGAAACGGAAGACTGGTATGCATGGATAACTACTGGTCTTCCGTAAATAACTTTGCCCGGATTTGCGTCTCAGTGGGCAACTTTCTAAGTGTAATCCCATGGTCATTTATGACCGTAGGGTATATATATATATATATATTCCATGTTATCAGTGGTGAGGAAGTAAAGTTGTTACTATGATATCTCCTGTTAACCCATAGTTAAGGAGTCGTCCAGAGAATAGACTTCGAGTATTACGTATTTATTCTATGCATATGGATTTTAAAATAAGTCAAAATAGTGTATTTTGGAGTCATAAAACAATAAAGATATCTTCTTTTGAGGTGGGTGGATAAAAAGCATATTTAAATTTCAGTGACATTAACCTACTAAATGAAAAATAATATATAAGTATAATTTGTATAAAGAAAAAAATTTGTACATTGAAATAATAACGCAAATATTTAAAATATATTTCATCTTTTGTAGTTTTGTAATTCTGTTTAAACAGGAATTTAAATATAATTCCTGCAGTTATTCTTTGCTCACCTTTGTGAACTGCTTTACGTAATCCTATAAATTGCCTAACGCATTCTCGGATTTCCATCACCTCAATTTTAGAAATTCTCATATATATTCATAATGGAACTTCTTTATAAATATATTTATTATAATGTAATATATGTTACCAATTTAAAATACGTTCATTATCGGCTTTAAAAAGTTGTATATGATTTATAATATAAAACAAAAATCACTCTTTATTCTCTGGCAATGTGTGATAAAGGTGGCACGTTCGTTTCATCTCTTTCTATCGTTCATTATTTTCGACATAAGGTATAAATGCTGTACATTTAGTAGTTTTAAATATAGAAAATTATTACTCCCTTAAAAAAATGTTCACACCTTATTTGGACAAAATTTTAGATAAAATATAATTTTGCTTTCAAGACAATGAAAAAAAAAACAAGATAATTTTACATAACTAAGCGTTCAAATAAAATACGTAACTTATTAATATTCTAAACATTCAGACTGACACCAAATTTATGTAAGAAAACGTATTAATATTGGTGATAAAATACTATCCACAGTGTCAAGCAAAAAGTCTGCCATTTTGTTTTATTATCAAATACACATAACTGAGGCTTTGTGAAAAGTGTTACATGCAGCGTATAGTAACTTCAATATTTTTCATTTTACTCCAATTCAGCGATCCGTGATCCATACTATATTTCAGATGGGTGTATATAATTACAATATTTATATCTACACCATGGTTCAATTATATATATATATATATATATGTGTGTGTGTGTGTGTGTGTGTGTGTGTGTGTGTGTGTGTGTGTGTGTGTGTGTGTCTTTCAGTTTCGCGTATTCATTCATATCTACAACTCCACCACGCTTCGATACATGTATATATCAAAATATTATCTTTTTTTTTTTTTTTGCATGTTTTATCCATTTGACTGTGACCATGCTGGAGCACCACCTTCAGTCGAACAAATCGACCCCAGGACTTATTCTTTGTAAGCCTAGTACTTATTCTAACGGAACCAAGCACAGCGACACAAACATATACATATATACATTTTCGAAACACGGAGTAGATAAAACAGGGGACAACTGATAAAGGGAATGTTCTTTATGTTGCCTGTCTCGTTTCTCTATTTGTTTCTTTCGTTGTTCGAAAAAAAGTTCGTTTTCTTTGTTTTGTTTTTTATGTTCTCGTTTCTCATTTTGTTGACGTTTTTTTTTCATGTCCTGTACCCATATATGCATGTATATATACATATATATGTAGGTATGTACATATATGTATGCATATATGCATATATTTATATATTACTTATATTATATATATATATATATATATATATATATATATATATATATATATATATATATATATATATATATATATATATATATATAGATATCAAGATGGATTTATGTATTCTTCCTCACATTTGGATTTTTATGTATTCTCTCTCCCACTTGGATTTGAAATGTTGCCACATTTATAATATGTCTTTTCTACAGTAATTTTCTGCATTTTCGTGCAGCTGAAGATTGCTCTTCATATTGCATTTAATGTAATGCGCGCATTACTTAAATAAATTGGAGTAACATGAAACGTGCGTACTGCAATCACCTTTGAAATCCGTGTTGCTTATTTTTTTATATATATATATATATATATTCTTTTGTGTAGGTATGGCTGATTTTATGGTTATAGTGAAATAGGGGTGGGGAAGAGTATCTGACATTAATTAATTTATCACCAACTACAAGAACTTAACTGTTAATTCCCGATAGTTTTAATTCTAAGGGGGTGTAGACTATTTGCTGCATTAGGTCTTTTGAATATGATAAGGATAAAGATGACTGTAGCTATATCACCATTCCTCTTTCTTGACCCCATTATTTCCTTCTGCCACTCTAAATTATAGTAGGCTTTAGAAATTTTTTTTTCCCCCTAAATTCATTCTGCTACAACAATAGCAAAAGAAGCAATGAATTTTAGTCTCTAGTACTGATGAAAATTTGCTAAGTGGAGTATCCTGTGTGTTGGAAATCTTTTACGGTCGTACGCGTCCGAAGAGAGCGGTTTATTTCAAATTGATGTAATGTTTGCATTGATCGATTAAATGGAGCCGCTTGAAACTGCCGTAATGCACTGATACCTAGACATCCTTGTTACTTATTTGCTTTATATATATATATATATATATATATATATATATATATATGTATGTATATATGATGCGCTAAGGCGTGAATTAACTGTTTAACTCAGATTTGCAGTCGTACTAGTTTCACAGTTTTACAGACGTAAAAAAAAGCACTTACAGAGTATTCTGAAAGTATTTTTCACAAGCTTTCTATGACTATTATTATTTCTTGTAGGTATATATAAAGTGATCACTTAGTTTCTTTTGTCTATTCCCTGTGGATGTATATACCAATCACTTTTTATGTGAACGACTGTATATAGATTGAAGCTCAACGTTAGAATGCATTTAGTTTATTATTGTTTGACGAGGTGAATAATTGAAATATGTGGATATTCCCAGAGGTTAGTCGCAGTAAATATTCTGTATTTTTCTGTACTTCCTTTGTGTGATATATTTGCGCATCAGTCTTTCTCTTCGTTTAAATGACATGAACATAAAATCCTAGTACCCGTTCTGTGCTGCGTTTTTTGTGGACTTTCTCTGATAAAGTATTTCGGTTGTGATGAAATAGCCCGATATACTAAAAAAACTGCACTGTCTCGATTCGTGTGTGTGTGTGTGTGTGTGTGTGTGTGTGTGTGTGTGTCAATCTAATATACGTGCGCATGTGTGTTTACACAGATATATAGATAGATATAAATATAGATATATATACTTACATATAATAAAGCTACACTTATATAGATACAACATATACATACACACATGCATACATGCGCATATATATATACATATATATATATACATATATATATATATACATATATATATACATATATATATATACATATATATATATATATATATATATATATATATATATATATATATATATATATATATATATACATATATATATATATATATATATATATATATATATATATATATAGAAGGTTTAGATTTAGATTCAAGATTGAATATGGTACTTATGCGTAGGCACCAGAATATCGTATGGTATGGTATTATACAAAAACCATTCCAAAAGGATAGGTGATCAAAAAATCAAAATAAGCAACACGGATTTCAAAGATGATTGCAGTACGCACGTTTCATGCTACTCCATTTATTTAAGTAATGCGAGCATTACATTAAATGCAATATGAAGAGCAATCTTCAGCTGCACGAAAATGCAGAAAATTACAGTAGAATAGACATATTATAATTGTAGCAACATTTCAAATCCAAGTGGGAGAAAGAATACATAAAAATCCAAGTGGGAGGAAGAATACATGAATCCATCTTGACATAGCCGAGTCTATCAGGTTAGTAATTGATTCTAGACAAAAGTTCTAACTGTCTCTGATTTTATTGTCTCTTATCTAGTGGTGATAGCATAAGGGACAAATACTTCTAAGGAAAGGGAAGGTGTAAGCAATATGCATGGACAAGGCTATAAATGTATTAGATTATAAAGGTTTCCCTGGTCAGAGTAGTACCAGGTCATTTTACTACTATCAAAATGTTGAGGAATTAAAACCCTAGGTATATGGGTCAAATAGGTTTTTTTTCCTTTTAGTTTGAATAGAATATCAGTATAGTTATACAGATAACAATACTAGTTTAACCAATATTTTCACAATAAGAGGTATGTTAATAAAATAAATAAAAAGAGATGTAATTATTTTATACAAAAATCATGAAATAATGTCAGTATTGAATTCAGGGGCTATAGATAGGGTGTAAAGTTTAAGGATATTAAGTATATTGGGTTCATGAAAACTATTTTGAATTACCTTTAAAAAATTATAGCTGAAAATAAAATAATGATACTATTTAGGAGACACATAGGTAAGCTTTATTTTTATAATGTGAATAAAAATTATTATCGGATTTATATTAGTTTATAATAATGTGTTTACTAAGGTTTAAGGGACTGAAAAAAGAAAAGATGCTAGGAAATAACAAGGATATTCAATACAGAAACCTGATGATTGATTTAAGTAGATTAAATGTTAAGGTGAGAGATCAGGAATATATGTTATAAAGGTTCAATTACCAATTTTAAATTATGTGCTAATTGATAGTCCTAGATGACCATGGTAGAAGTAAAGTACTATAATTTGATAACCTTAGCTACTTTATAAAGACCTATTTTTTAAAACATTTAAAAGTGCGAGTAGAGCAGTGTACACATGATACCCTAAGGTCTAATCTATTATTGATTAGATTAGGATTATTTCTAAGTTTAAAAATTTCATATATTTCCATAGAACACAATTCACATCCATATCTATTATTTCTATAAGGTTGAGCTTTTCTTATAATTTCCCATTTAAAGCTAAAATTAATACTAAAATTAATATATATATATATATATATATATATATAATACAAATAATAAATCAGTATATGCATATATACGTACATGTATGTACATACTTATATCTACCTGTATATATAGATGCATATCTGGGTACAGGACATTGCAAACAAAGCGTAGAGAAAATGATAAACGAGTACAGAAAACACACAGGACACATAGAGAACATCTCCTTCATCAGCTGCCCCCATTCTAACACAGGCGTTTCACACACATACATTTATATTTGTGTGTATATGTGTATATACGTATACTCAATACGTGTTCATATATTATACACACACACACACAAAGACAGAGAGAGACCACTCCTATGCTTTTAACGATGACCACCCTTGTTCTGTTTTCGTTCTTGTTTGCTGCTGCTGCTTCTGCTGCTTCTGCTTCTGCCGCTGCTGTTGTGACAGGCAGCCAGGCTGGTAGTGTTAGCAATGCAGCGACATCTCTCCATTAAGGAAGGTATGTGAAGCAGAAATGGCCAAAGAATCTCGCAGGAAATCTAATACGAAAAAATTTCTTGTGCTGAATCAAACTTCAACAAGAATATATTTCCGAGGAATTGGAAAGAGTTTTATTTATTTATTCATTTATTTATTTATATATTTATTTATTTATTTATTTTGCTGCTTTTGTTGTTAATGGTTTTTTGGGGTTTTTTTTTTACTTTTATGTTCTCGGTCTCTTTTCTTTGTAACTCTCCACATTTGTATTATGCTAGAGTTTTTGTAGATGGAAGCTTTGTTATCGTAGTTGCTGTTGTTGGTATTGCAGTTGTTGCTGTTGTTGCTGTTGTTGTTGTTGCTGTTGTTGTTGTCGTCGATAGTCTTTTCTCGTTGTTTTTTTTTCCTACTGAGTTGGTCACCGGCATTCTTTGTGTCGTCATTGCTTTATGGTTGTGTCTGATGTTCTTTAGACTAGTGATGACGGTGGTGGCGGGGGCAATGGTGGTGGCGGAGTTCCGTTGTTGTTGCTGTGGTTGTTGTTGTTGTTGTTGTTGTTATTGTCGTAGTCGTCGCAGTTCTTCTCCTTCTTGCTATTCTTATTGGTATTAGTGTTGTTGTTGTTGTATCTGTGTTGCTATGTTTATTGTTTTGGTGGTGGTGTTGCTGCTGCTGCTGATGATGATGATGCTGGTCTACTGATGCAGAGGATGATGTCGATACTTCTTCTTCTTTTTCTTCTTCTTCTTCTTCTTCTTCTTCTTCTTCTTCTTCTTCTTCTTCTTCTTCTTCTTCTTCTTCTTCCCCTTCTTCCCCTTCTTCTTTTTCTTCTTCTTCTTCTTCTTCTTCTGCTTCTCCTTTTTCTTCTACTGCTGCTGCCGTTAATGATGATGATGATGATGATAATTATGATGATGAAGGTGATGGTGATAATGGTGGTGGTGGTGGTGATGATGATGATGGTTTAATAACCCTCAAATCAACCCTGTTCAGGTAGACTTATGCCCAAAACCATTCAAGCTGTAAACACTAGAGCATAGTGGATTGGCGAGACTGGCAGAGCATAAGATAAAATGTTTTGCGGAATTCTTACTTAACCTTTACGTTCTAAATTCACTTGCGATGACATAGATGCCAAGTTATATTGGCCCTTGCTTTTCCCGTGGGCAACATTGATGGTATATGGAGGAGAGATTTACTGTATAAACAACAGATGGAATTCCATACAAAAAGAAAATACCTTGGCCAAGTCTAAACCCTGGGAAGCAGGAGCTGGTTTGTTTACGGCCCTATAACATTAGCATTTCTGCAGAAGTGACCGAGAGAATAAGTACAAGATTTTTTTTTAATAATAATTGGAGCTCGTTTGTTCAACTAAAACAGTTTAAGGTAACATACCAGCCTGACCGCAGTTCAATGAAAGAAGTAATAGATAAGGAAATTCTAAAGGAAAAGGATGAAGAGAATGAGAAAATGTGGTTGTTATTTTTATTGCATGCAACACAGACCTGGGGAGTTGGAAGATTGTTTTCTAGCCAGCGTTTTGATGTTTCTTAAGATGTTTTGTATTTTCTTTATCAGTAGGGAATAGATTTTAACATTTTTGATGGTGCCGATAGTAATTAGTTGGGTTCTTTACTGGGGGTGGGGTTCTAATTCCTATCTTTCAGTCAAGAGCGGTACCCATGATCCGTTACAAGGTATTTCAGATTAATGAGAGTGAGCGAAGAAAGTGTCCCCAAGCAAGAAACTTGATCAGAATTCTGGCAGATTGGACTCTACTAAAGACATCCGAGGTGTTAAATAGCATCGTTAAACAAGGTGACAAGTTAAGTCTACCACCTATGTGGGCCATGGCGAGATTCAAACTCAAACAAATAACGCAAATAACCTGAACAAATAACGCAAAGCATCCGGTATGAAATTCTAACGAACCCACCAATCCACAGCTTTAGATTGGTACCTTCTTATTTAGCAACGCCGAATGAATGAAAGGCAAAGTTGACCTTGTCGGAATTTGACCTCAGAGCAGAGAGTCAGCGGCAGTAACGACTCTGCAAATTCGCCCATTTTGCTTTCCAAGTCATCATGTTCTTTTTCTTTATGGTTTGTGAGTGGTGTTTAGTTGAGAGTAATGGTCTGAAACCGTCTTGTGAGTTGAAAAGTGAGATGTTGTCAGCTGATGAAATCAAAAATAATGGTTATTGTGATGTGTTGATTTTCAATTTTGCGATGTAATTAGATTTCTTGAACAAAGTGGTTCCACCAGGCATTTTTGAAGCTTGTGAAAACGCTTTTGTTTTGATCAGTGATGTGTGAGAGTCTATTGTGAAGATCGATAGGAGGTCAGAAGATAGTAAGACAAGTGGAGCAGAACTCGGTGACTGAAGGTGAGGAGTTGGTAATTAGGTTGTTGTGTTGGTTGGTTGGTTGGTCGGTTGGTTTTCTTTGTGTGTTGGGTAATTAGTTGCTTTAGTGCAAGTAACTTAGTATTTAAAATATATATTTTTAATTATTTGAGATACTAATGTACCGCCTCTTGCGCCATCTCAATCACGTCTTGTACATGAATGTGTCAGCAGAATTACAGTCCTATCTAGTGGTGATGGTTGAGCATGAGCATGTGTTAAAGTACTTGATATCAGTGGTAAGTATAGATGTTGTAGCTGGTATGAGAAGCGTAAGAAGAAAGAAAGGGAACAGTCACCCCTGAGTACAGAATGAAGGGAAACAAAATTTCTTCTGACTTCTCATTGTCTCTCAACTGAAGTCGGGCTGCAAAAGTATTCTACCTTCAAACCATCGTTTTCTGAATAAGTTTACTACGCCTCTGGTTGAGGAGGAGGAGGGGGACGAGGAGGAGGAGGAGGAGGAGGAGGAGGAGGAGGGGGGCGAGGAGGAGGAGGAGG
>NC_142941.1:46345136-46365136 GCF_046866305.1 Octopus bimaculoides | reverse complement strand
TGCTAATTTTGTTTGTATCTGTCTTAACGGCAGAAACAGAATTTAAAATGGCTGCCGAAGTGACAGTTGTAGATATTTCCCATAGCCAATGGCTACGATCATACTCTCTCACAGGAAAAAGAGGAGAGGGACAAGAAAATACGAATAATTTAGTTTATTCTAAATAAATATCCAAATAGCAGTAATAATTCCATCATATACATCAACACCAACAACAGCAATACTATTATAAGCAATAACTACAGTAGCAATAAAAGCAATATAGATAGCTGGTATGATGGCTGTAGCAACAACAGCGACAATGCCGATAATAATGTTATAGGCTACATAAGCTGTAATTTATACGCCTAATATATACATACATACATACATGCGTGCGTACGTACGTACATACATACATACATACATGCATACATACATACTTGCGTACGTACATAATCGCAGTAGTGAAAAACATGATAGTGAAAATTTTCTCAGCACAAGCCGTAAATGCGGACACAGATTCACTTAGACTTCAAAATGAAAGAAATAACAGAGGCACATTTATATGTCAGCAGAGAACAAGGGATATTATTTCTGAAAGAATTATGTAAAGTAATACGAGGGGAAAACAATTACATTTAGATGAATATCCAATAAGACATTGACACTTTAAAACCCGTTTAAAGGAGATTTTGTAGATATTAAAAACTTTGGTGAAGTATAAACCATGTGAAGGCAGAATTCCGTTTCACTCATTAATGAACATAATTATTTATCCGTTGAAGCAAGTGAAGAAAATTTCTACATCGGTAAACTATGTAAAGATAAGGGATTCTTTTTCATTACTGATCTTAATTTTTCACTCGAAGGAACAGTTACACGTCTCGAAAAATTTCTTTCAATGTCCGGGCAGAACACATTAAACGTGTTTGTCTCCGTATTCTTAACTGTAGCCGAATTTATGGGTATAATATCTTCGATAGATTAGCTTCCGTCATGTACACAAGTAAATTTATTTCTGATCCACTTAATGTTATAGAAACCGGAATGAAGAACCATTTCTACTGACCCTTGAGATTTGTGAAGGGAAACATTTAGAGTTGGAAAAGAGAATTATGCATTCTGCTTATTGAAACTGTGAACGGTTGTTGAGGAGGGTGAAGAGAGATTATTGTTTTCTGGCTCTAAACGCTCATTGAAAATGGACGTTATCGTAATGTGGTTAATGAATCCACAAACAATCATTGGAGATGAAGAGATATACTGCGCTTGGTTAATGAGACACTGAACGGCCATTACAGATGAAAAGACATGTCGTATGTTTAACGAAACACTGCACAACGATGATTTCTCAGACGAAAATTGTGAGAAATATATCGTTTGCTTCCTAAATTCGACAACAGACTATTCACAGAGGAGTATGGAAATAAGAAATAATCAATTCGTTTCTCCATCTATATCATGTATAGATGTTATCTCAGCACCGAGGTTGACAAATTACAATCAGTTTCGAACTTCTTAATTGCAGAGGTAACTAGTCATGCATACATACACACACCCACACCCACACAGATATAGATATGTATATATGTATGTGTGTGTATGTATGTATATGTATGTATATATATATATATATATATATATATATATATATATATATATATATATATATATATATATATATAGGTGAGAAAGTTGGTATGTGAAAGCACGTGGTTGGATGTATAAAAGATAATAAGAATACATATATATATATGATCATGGACCAATACATACGTATATATATATATATATATATATATAAATAAACCTTTGTATGTATATACATACAAACAAACACGCGCACACATACACACACATTCACATGTATTTCTCTCAGATTACTTATTTTCTTCCACATTATCATTCTTTGCTCTTGCCCTCTCTTTGCGCACTCTTTCACTTGCCTTTTATTTATTTATTTTTTATTTCATTGTATTTTACTGACTCTCCTAATCTTCAGAAGTCCATGCCTACCTCTACATTGTTCATCTATATTTACGTTAAAATAGAAGCCTTTTCACGAGTTCAAAATGTGACATTGCATTTGTTATTTATATTCCAACGATGGTACTTTGCATCTGGAAAGTTCCGATGAAGGAGAGGAAGGACTTGCTGGAAAATCCCGAGGAGGGGAGGGATTTCCCGGAAAGTTCCGAGGAGGGGAGGCTCGCCTGGGACGTTCCGCGGAGGAGGTTTACTGGAGAGTTACGAGGAGGGGAGGAAGAGCATGGATTTCCTGGAAAATTCCTAGGTGGGGGAAGGACTTCCTGGAAAGTTGCAAGGGAGGAAGTACTTCCTGGACAGTTCCGAGGAAGAGGAGGAAGTGGGGGTAGGAAGGACTTCCTGGAAAAGTACGAGGAGGATGAGTGGGACTTCCTGGAAAAGTTCGAGGATGGAGACGAAAGAGAGGAATGGGAGGGGGAAATTGGGAGTGACTTCTCGGAAATTCCGTGGAGGATAATGAAGGTCCTCCTGAAAAAGTCAGCGTAATCGGTGAGTGGGACCTCTTGGAATAGTCCGAGTAGAGGGACCTCTCGGAAAAGTCTGAATATGGGGAAGAAGGGGAGGAAAGACTTCTTGGCAAAGTCTGAGGTGGGGAGGAATGGGTGGGAGGAAGGTGAGGAAGCGTTGTTTTGATATTCTTTTATTTGTTTCAGTCATTTCACGGTGGCCATGCTGGAGCACCACCCTTTAGTTGAAGAAATTGACCCCTGGACTAATTTATCTTGATTTATCTCTTGTTCACTTCAACAACATATATTCAGTAAAGTATAATGTTCGTGGGAGATGAATATATATATATATATATATATATATATATATATATATATATATATATAGAGAGAGAGAGAGAGAGAGAGAGAGAGAGAGAGACAGACAGACAGACAGAGACAGAGACAGAGACAGAGAGAGACAGAGAGACAGAGAGACAGAGAGACAGAGAGACAGAGAGACAGAGAGAGAGGGGGGAGAGGGGGAGGGAAGGGGGAGATAGATAGACAGGCAGACAGAAAGACAGACAGATAGATAGATAGATAGATAGATAGATAGATAGATAGATAGATATATAGATAGATAGATAGATAGATAGATAGATAGATAGATAGATAGATTGACAGACAGGCAGACACATAGGCAGGCACATATGCATGGTGTATAGGTGTGTCGTTTATGTAAGTAATGTCCCATGAAGACATTTAAATTTATATGAATCATCGATATGTGTGTGCGTGTGTGTGCTTATGCGTGTGTGTGCTTATGCGTGTGAGTGTATGGGTGCGTGAGTCATATCCCATACAGACCAGCGACGTTTAAATTTATAAGAAGTTATATCAGAGAATATTAATGTACGTGCACGAGTACATATACATGTCCATTTACATATAGCTACATACTTACCTCCATACATACAAACATACATTCATACATACATACATACACCAAATACACATACATAGTTCCGCGCACACACACACACACACACGCACACACTCATATACACACACACGCCTATGAGTTCAATGACAACTTGATTTTACGACTAAAAATATTGGAAGGAATACATACAAATGTCTACGCAAGCACAAACGCACTTAAATTTAACCAGGTTTTTTTTGCTTCCCCCCTACACACATACACAAACAAGCGCGCGCGCACATACGCACACAAACACATACACACATCCACTTCACACTCGCACATACATCGGCATACAGAGCTCTGTGGTTCATGTCTACGATATACGTGACTTCAAGCGCAAAATGAACCTTATAATGTTGTCTGCCATTCATAGATAATAAAAAAAAACATACAAAAAGAATACTAATAATAAGGAAAAGAAAAAAAATTATAAAAATAAAAGGAAGTTTTATCTTTCAGTTAGTCAGACTTAATTTTGTTTAGGCCACCAATAAATGGTACCATCGATCAGTGGTTATTTCAGTCAAGTTTGTATTAAACTAGATACTCAAGGGACATACAGATTTTTTAAAAAATATTCGAAAGAGCAACATCCGTTTAATAAGACACACACACACACATATACACACACCCGCACACATATGCATATATATACTTGTACATATTTCATGATATATACATATATATATACTTATATATACATATATATATATATACACACATTTATTTATATATATATATATATATATATATATATATATATATATATATATATATAAATATATGCATATACATATGTATACATAGACATATATTTAAATATACATACCTATACATATATATATCATTATATATATATATATTTATATGTATATATATATATATCATTATATATATACATATATATATATATATATATATATATATATATATATATATATATATATATATATATATATATATATATATATGCATATACATATGTATACATAGATATATATTTAAATATGCATACATATACATATATATATATCAGTATATATATATATATTTATATGTATATATATACATATACATATCGTTATATATATACATATATATATATATATATATACATACAGATATATATATATAAACACACACACATACACACACACACACACACACACACACACACACATATATATATATATATATATATATATATATATATATGCTGTTAACATGTTTGATTTCAGCTGTGTCATGTATGTGTTGATAATAATTTCAATGGACTACTTAGTGACTTAAATTCTCACCCATGGTGGAGATAATGGTTGGATTCGTTAAATTTTTATATTTTCTATTTTCAATTTTATTAATTTATTGGTATTTTTGTTCCTTTTCAATTTCGTGTTTTTTTTTTTTTTCATAATATTTGTATATTTGCTTCTTTAGTTAATATGTTTTCTATTGACTGGTTGTTCGTTATGTTTAGCTTGTTTTGTCTGCGGCTTTGTTTTTTTTTTTTTGCAGTATTTTATATATTACAGATATATTATATAACAAAATAGAAATCTGTATTCAATCATTTAAAATGATCATTCAACGGAGTAATTCTGCGCTCTCACATATGCCCATGCGGTTGTGCGTACGTATACGTATGTGTGCACCCATGTGTATATAGGTATGTGGGAGTATGTATGTCCATGAGTGACCACCTTACATAATTGTGTACTTGCATATGTGTGTGTTTGTGAATATGCGTCCTGTAACTGTGTTTACGTATGTGTGTATGTGAGTGTGTGTACATATTTGTTTGTACATATGTGACCGTATGTGCGTGTTATATGTATGCGTGTGTATGCTCTACGTCTGTAAATTATTTAGTGATACAGACTCCACTTTGGAACACTTTATTTGTATGTATACAATACTTCCTTCGTATGTTTTTGCTTCACTATGGTTCCTATTTTGTGAAACGCGTGGCCTAGTGGTTAACTTGAGTACGGTTCCCCAACTAGGTGGGGGTCCTTTGTTACCCTTGAACAGGACACTTGAGTTCACGAAGCTTAAGTCCAATTTATTAGAAGTATGTGCGTCTTATGCAGAGTAACCCCCTTACAGGCTATTAGCTCTAAGTCTTACAAGTGCATGATGTCAACGTCCCTTAATACCTAGTGAGTTGTATGGTGACCGTATCTAACTTTGCGATGGCGCTTTTTAATACCATCATGTAGCTTATTAGCACTGCAAATGAAATCCACTGTGTTGCAGGCATTAGAACCGCATCTTCAGATTATAAATATCTTCATATATTGTTGCTTGTTGCATCCATCCTTCCGTAAGGAAGTGGATCTATTGTAGAATTCCACGTCGAACAAAAGAACGACGACTTATATCTTAGGAGGGCGGTTTTGTTCTCTGGTTTAAGCACTTGCGGCCAATAAATTCCAACTGAAGTACTTAGATCTCGAGTTGGAGGTTAACAGGAACTCATAAAGTAGTGATTTCCTCTTTCTTTCCTTTCAGAGATCGGATATTATTCTCCTTTACAAAAAAAAACTATACAAATCAAACTCCGTTCCCACCAAGGCATGTACCCAGCTTTACGTCTAAGCATATTGTCTTTCCCATAGTACTTTCCACATTTAAAATTATACTATAGCATTATACCCAATCGTGGATCTTCAAAACTACAGCAATAGATTTCTCCCTCAATCCATCTCATCTTTCCTTGCATTAACCAACACAAGTTCAAACCGGTATGTGATGGCTTGCAATGGTTACTTGATTGGACCTTATATATTGACTCCGAAATGGACGAAGAGTTGAGCTCTCGGCAGGATTTTAATTCAGGGTACACATACTTGGAATGAAAACTACAAGGCTTTAACGAATCTGCCAATCTGACGTCTTTTTGAACTACTAACTATTATATTCACGTATCTGATCAGTAGTTGAATGTGTTTTCATACAAATAAATATTATATCTACGTATGTCATTAATATTTGAATGTACCTTGTTTTTCTATTATAGCTGCATATGTGGCTAGCATTTTAATGTATTTTTCTCAACTAACTATTATATACATTACATATTGCAAATATCTTAAAGCCATGATTGTATAACGATATGCAAGTGAAAGTGTTTCCATTTCGTTTCGTTTTTCAGTAAATCAATTTCAACTTCTTTCATTATATACCCTGTAGAGTTCACCTGCCATAGTTGTATACTTATTGTCCAAATAAATTCGAAACATCAGCCAAGCGGAATTGAAAATAGAAAGAATCCCCAAAATAATAAGTGCACTAGGAATAATCGAAATAACTACAATGAATAGATGCTATTGTCTAGATACATATAACGTTATAAAAGAGAATGGAAAACAAGATGGATTATATATCAAAACTTTTTTTTCTTTTCTTGGTGCTTCGGTGCAATTACCACAATATCTATAGCGTTGCGTTAATTTATCCCTCTACGATGAATGATGGCTATCGATCAACGAAGCCGCCAATTGGGTATATACATCGGTGTTGTGCCCTAACGTTTATTCAACCTAAAATATATTCAACCTTCTCCCCGACCCAGAATCAGCAGTCCCATCAATTCCATTTTGTAGATGGCAGTTACCATCCGGTCAGAAATGCTAGTACTTGTCAATCCAGTTTTCTAGATTGACTTGAGTGTGAGCTGCACGAAACTTTGCCTTCCTGGTTTCGTGTTCATATTTCTCGATACTAGATCAAGAGTCAATGCTCCAGCTGGAGAATCCAACTTTTCATACCAAGGCAGTACAATGAGAGAGCACTAATCTCAGTAGATTTTTTTTTTTTTTTACTCTGTATCATTCGTGAGAGTTCGTCGCAAAATGGTGGTAGGATATACTATAAGTGATGGAATAGAATATGCACGGATATATTAGATGCGTCCCAATTTCAGCTGTCTATTAATACACGTAATATAGCCCCCAACTTTGCATGTGGGACACAGTGTGATTGTTTTGGAACTATTTAGAAGAAAAGATACACCTTATGAGCCGTTAAATATGGTATTCCGAGCCAATCCGAATCTTGTGTAATGATGTCAGTTTGTCACAAGCGAATATCTCTAGGTTCGACTCCTTGTAGTTATTTTTGCGCTAATTAGTTTTGTTTTTGTTATTATTTAGCTCAAAATCCGTCCTAACTGAGCAGATCTACGACCAAAAGCAAGCAGACCATAGTCATTCAGTCATATACACCCTGTTTTCTGATTATATATTAGTTGTAAAGCATTTAAGTGCGATTTCTAGCATCTTGAGTGACGCTGTAGAGGATTCCTCTTAGACCAAATTGACTTGGTTAACATTGTATGGAAACACCCACCTTAACGTAGAGTGATGCAAAGTGTGGAGCTCCTCTGTTATAGCTTCAACCATTAGCAACAGCTTCTTTATCTTACCATAATATATCTAATAATACTCACTTCCAGGTTTAATATTTTTAACTATAGACGCAGGAGTGCCTGTGTGGTAAGTAGCTTGCTTACCAACCACATGGTTCTGGGTTCAGTCCCACTGCCTGGCACCTTGGGCAAGTGGCTTCTACTATAGCCTCGGGCCGACCAAAGCCTTGTGAGTGGATTTGGTAGACGGAAACTGAAAGAAGCCCGTCGTATATATGTATATATATATATATATATATATATATATATATATATATATATATATATATATATATATATATGTATGTATGTATGTATGTATGTATGTATGTGTGTATGTATGTATGTGTGTGTATATATTTGTGTGTCTGTGTTTGCCCCACCCCCAACATCGCTTGACAACCGATGCTGGTGTGTTTACGTCCTCGCAACTTAGCGGTTCGGCAAAAGGGAGCGATAGAATAAGTACTAGGCTTACAAAGAATAAGTCCTGGGGTCGATTTACTCGACTAAAGGCGGTGCTCCAGCATGGCCGCAGTCAAATGACTGAAACAAGTAAAACAGTAAAAGAAAGAGTAAACGATCAATGTGAAAAACGGATTTTCCTTTTACTTCCGCCTTTGTTCGCAAAGAGATCTCTTTGAGATTTGCCTTCTTAATATTGTTAGGACAAGATCGAAGTTCGATTTCATTGTTCTACCATTGAATTTAACAACTTTCGTTAATTCGTTCAAGAAAATTCAATTTGGGTTCTCAAGGACCCTAAATTTAATTTTCTCGAGATCTATAGTTTTGACGTTCGATTTGTTTTCATTTTGCTTCGTAATGCAATTGATAAAAACATATATATTTGAACTTCCTAGCTTCAGTAATTTCTGAGATGCGCTAAATGAACAACTCAAGCAATCAATGAAGAAAACATGTGGCACCTAACAATTTCATGGTTGTATACATTGGAAGGTGGGAAAAGGCGGTAAGAGTGAATTATAATATTAGCTTGAAGAGACCAAAAATAAAAGACTAAAATAAAACAGAAGACATTGAGTGCAAAAGGCTAAATTTTTGCTATATATAAATTACGTTTTGACTGTCACCTCGATTCAAAATAACTATTGATTTTTCACTCTAGCAGAAAGGCGACACATACTCCGGATATCATTTTATCGATTTTCAGGGGATAAATGATAAAGTCGATCCAAGTGGACCCAGCTGGATTGACTAAGTACAATAAGTTATTTAATTAACTTCCTTTTGCGCTATATTTTTACTACTGCTTTTTAAGTCAACGTATCCAAACACAAAACCGTCAGGTGCCTCTCGCTAATTTCTTTATCTTCCTTTTACCTCTCTTTAATTTCTCTCAGCTACTAGACAGCGGTTATGCTGGGGCACCACCTTGAAGAATATAAGTCGAACGAGTCAGCCCCAATCTTTTTAAGAAATTTAATAGAGTAGATTGGAGTGCATAAAAAGAACAAATCAAATATCCATCTCCTAAAAATGTTCCATGTAGTGAACGTAGACATATGTGTGAAATGAAAATTCAAAATATTCCCTTTCTTGCAAAGTTAGAAAAATGATCAGTTACAAAAAGAAAAAAACACGAAAGAAGAATGCCCTTTTTTAGGATTCTAGATCCGAACTTGTATCAATTACTTTGAAAATAGAAGACATTGAAAAGCGGTTACACAAAAAAATTCAAGCTTAAAAACGTCAAGGAATTGCAGTGAATCCATTCAAAAATACAGTTTGACCACCTATTGTAAAATCCTAAAATATATTTATCTCGTATCCCTGCGTAAAGAAATGTTTGCAAATTAGACGCCATTTTCACAAAACCAGATATCGATATTAAGATAGATGATATGGGAGTGTTTTATATCATAAGACTCCTGGTGGCAAGATAATAAAATGCATCAAAGTATTTAAATAAGAATGTTAGAGATGTTTTTTTTTAATGAAGACGAATGGATCTTCTTTAAAAACTCAGGTACACTAACTCAAGGGGAAAATATATTGTTATGGCTAAGAAAATTTATGTGGTCGGTAGGTGTGCATTATCTCAGTCCACAACTCATAAAATCATGCATCTGTATTCTGTGATTATTTTGTGTGATTGCGAATGTCAACGTTTATTGGATACCAATAACCAAACTATTGCTTCATACACACACACACACACACACACACACACACACACATATATATATATATATATATATATATATATATATATATATATATATATATATATACATATACATATATAGATGTGTATATGTGTGTATTTATGTGTATCTATCAATCTATGTATCTCTCTCTGTCTCACTATGTATATATATACACATATATACACATACACACACATATATGTATATATATATATAATTAGAGGATATGTAAACCTCATGAAGGGATGACTTCATCCAAAGAAATACTGGTTCAATACTTAATATTTTGGAGGAATGAATTTCTTTAAAATAATAGGTATATATAAAAACATATAGTTTATATTCACTTAAAAGAAGAAAAGAAAATGGAGATTAAGAAGTTAATAATTGCTTATCATTAACTGCAAATTCGTAATCATCTCTTACAGCTGTTTCAATTAATGCTCAATAAACATTAAATTTACATTAATGTGACATGAGCACAATATGATCAGAGGTTAAAATATGTAATATGGATGTTATATGTGTGTTTATGAAATTGTTTTAGTAGACTAATATGAATTCATAAGCATACATATATAACATTCAAATGTACATCTTTTTTTCCCTCTGATCATATAGTGCTCATGTCGTATTAATGTAAATTTAATGTTTATTGAATGTTATTTGAAATAGTTGTAAGTGAAGATGGCCAATTTGCTGTTAGTAATAAACAATTATTAACTTCCTGATCTCCATTTTCTTTTCTTCTTTTGAATATATATATATATATATATATATATATATATATATATATATATATATATATATATATATATATATATATATATATATATATATCTTCCTCTTTTATCTCTTACTTGCTTCAATCATCAGACTGCGGCCATGCAGGAACATCGGTATGAAGAGTTTTTTGTCAAATAAAATTGGCCCCTTATATTATTTCAGCCTAGTACTTATTCTGTCTGCATCTTTTGCCGAACTGCTTAGTTTGGGGAACGCAAACAAACCAACACCGTTTGTCAAGCGGTGGGAAAGAACAAGCACAAACACAAAGAAACACACGCGCACTCATGCAAATACACATTATACGTATATGAATATATGTACGACGGGCATTTTCAAAGTAAATTGAAAAAAGGGTTATTTATAGAAAACAAAAATAATAAATCTATAGTTAAAATATCAAAATATGAGGTTAATAATAGAATACTATATGAGCACTATTAATAAGTAGCTTAATTTATCAACAATGTAGTAAACGAGAGTGATAACATGGGTTATGGGTTAATATTGTAACTATAGTGGTGAGAGAAGTAATTAAACTAAAATATGTATTTTCCATATTTTCCCTTGTGTAAACAAGATTCATGTCTTTCGTGCCTAAGGTTAAGAAGATGGTATTCTGCCGAAAGAATATATTATTATTTTTTTTTTTTTTTGCACACATAAGCATTTTATCCCCTAAACTAAAAAACTATACAATTTTTTCTTTGATATAAGAAATTTTTCTTTGCTTTCTTATTTTATACACATAATATAATAACTCTGTTCTTTTATATTGTTTCTTTATTTATCTATTTATTATATTTTACATTACCGTTAACGATCCCCCAAAGAAATGAAACACTACTTACTTTTAAAATACATGACCAATAGATTCTCTTTAACTTATTTGATTAATATAAAATAGATTTAGGGGTGTCAGTTTTATTACCAAAATAAGTACGTATAATAAATACATTTTTTTTTTATTTACTATTGCAGTATTATTGAACTGTATTTGAACATAAGTAAATTTTCGTGTATGAATCTAAGTAGAAACATATTACTTACACAATTACATATTTATACAATTTTTCTGCATATGATTTCTGTAGATATTTACATGAATTTATTATGTGTGAGCGTGTAAATATATAAGTATATATGCAAGATGAGATAATTTACGCGTCCATTTTTTAAAATTTTTTATATATTTTTATATATTTATAAATATTTGAATGTATTTATATTTATATATGCATTCAAATATACGTGAATATATAACTCTATCCATTTTTTAAATTTTTACTTACGAATTAATACACCCTTATTACTTAATTTTTTAAAAACATATTTACCCCAATATTAATATGATACTTAAATACACAGTTAATTAATATGTATTATTTATCCCTATACTGTTTAATGATTATCCAGAGTATATTATATATCTACTTTCTTTCTAAATATACACCCACACCCTTATAAGGTCTGTACCAAGTTTATCCATAAAACAATACTCAGCTGAAATGTTCCGCACACTTAGTACATAAAAATGTAATGGTATATCTTTTCTTCTACCTCCGACGGCTTTCTACTTCATAATGATTTACTTATTTCAATTAAAATCTTTAGAGACTGAATTGAAACAGCTGTCAGGGATTATGTCTACTTTTACAATAAATAAATATAATTATCGATTGATTAATCACTATTTTCTTATTTTTCTTAAACAAATATAAACTTCTGTTTATCTAATTATTTATTATTTATGAGTATTAAAATCAATATTTAAACCAGTAAGTCCATTGGATATTATTACCCCTTAATGAGGCTTATTTAACCTCTAATTGAACTTATATATGTGTGTGTGTGTGTGTGTCTGTGTATCTATCTGTCATTCCAATAGCTCTCTTGTCACAATAACGGTCATTTTCATAGCATTTTTTTATTGCCTCGATAACTGACGAGATGCCGGAGCAGTTTTCCGCCCCAACATCCGAAACTCGGAGTCTTATTATGGCAACTGAATAATTGTCACATATTATATTACAGATAAATTTCTCTATTTACATAATATCGAGGTCTCATTCATTCTTTTGTTGTCTTACCATTACTATTAATATATATATATATATATATATATATATATATATTCATATGGATTGTACTTCTAGAATAATCAAGAGAACGATGATGTCCCGCCCGCGCGCGCGTGTGTGTAGGAGTATATGTGTGTATGTATGTTTGTGTGTGTATGTGTATGCTTGTGTTTGTGTCTCTGCGTAGAGTGTGGTAGTTGAGATGGATGAGTGACATATGTGTAAAGCGTGTAGAATATATACATAAGTAGAAGAGAGTTAGGAACAGAGAGAAAAAGGTTTATGATAGGTCAGTAGCTATAGATATTACTATTGCATTATTATTGAACTGTATTTGAACATAAGTAAATATTTATGTATGAATCTAACTAGTAACATATTACTTACACAAGTACATATTTATACAATATTTCTGCACGTGATTTCTGTACAGATATTTACATGTATTTATTATTACGAGCATGTAAATATATATAAGTAGATATGCAAGATGAGATAATTTACGCGTCCATTTTTTAAATTTTTATATATTTTTATATATTTATACATATTTGAACGTATTTATATTTATATATGCAAATATATGTGATCATATCTATAACTATATATATATATATATATATATATATATATATATATATATATATATATATATATCCCATTTAATGTGCACAGGATTTAAATGCGAACTATTATTTGCTTCATGCCACTGAAAAATACTTGTATAGTATGCCGTTCTTATCCAGTGAATCATTCAGTCTTTAGAAGCTTACATTTAAATTATGTGTATATTAAATGATATTAATCTCTCACTGGCTATTTTTTGTAGATCCCACCAGTAACGATGCAATATACTATATGTATGTGTGTATCTGTGTGTGTGTTTATGTGTATATATAACTACACATATGCATGTATGAGTGTATTTATATGCATACATCCATTATATGCATACATACATATATATATATATATATATATGCTCACATGTGTTTATAATATATAAATACATATATATATACATTTATTATTATTATTATTATTATTATTATTATTATTATTATTACTATTATCAAACTGCCTATGCAAGTAAATACATTATCTTTTCTCTTTATTTTCGTTCATTGACATCAACTTACATATTTTATTTAACTCGTCACCTGCATTGCTTACAGCTTTTTGCAAGCGTATATATATAATAATAATAATAATCTATTATTTAGCTATATGTGTGTGTGTGAGAGAGAGAGAGAGAGAGAGAGAGAGAGAGAGAGAGAGAGAGAGAGGGAGAGAGAGTGCGTGTATATATATATATAAATATATATATATATATATATATATATATATATATATATAAGCGTGTGCGTGTGTGAGCGTGTGTGAGCGTGTGTGAGCGTGTGTGAGCGCGTGCGTGTGTGAGCGTGTGTGAGCGCGTGCGTGTGTGAGCGTGTGCGTGTATATATATATATATATATATATATATATATACACACACACACACATTGAGAGAGAAACATATTGGGTTGGTGCATAATTATTGCGACTTTTTTTCAACAAATTTTATTCCCCAAAACATTCCCCAACATGCAACAAAAACATCTTTAAATGATTATTCCGGAGCATATTTACCATCTACTTCAGTTACTGCTTCTCATTTGCTTGACAGACGGTCAGACCGTCATTTCAAGATGTTTTTGCTAAATATTGTTATTGTTTTTGTTGAATAAAATTTGCTGAAAAAAAAGCCGCAATAATTATGCACCAAGCCAATACTTCAATGCTCACTCATACAGACATATATACATGTGATTGTATACTAGGGTGTGTGTGGTTGTGTTTTTCCGTGTGCCTGTTGTTTAAACGGAAGGATGTGTGCGACATTTAATTACACCAGAAATGATATTAAGCTAAATCATATCAATAGATATGAGAACAATAAATTGCTGAAGTGTTAGAAATACTTGCAAAGAAAATAATCACAATCCGTTTACCGGCGTTGTTACCGTGTTAGCTGCATCATAAGTATTTCTCCTACTATAAATTGGTCGTAGTTGGTGTCTATCAATGCGGTTTACATCTTCTTGGTTGGTACCGAGATGCAAATGTTCGCTAGATCCAGCAGGTGGGTATTGAACCTTTGCCGCACTTTGCTATTGTTTATGCGATGCATAAGCTGCTCTAAATTAGCAGAGTTGGCGTAGGATACCTACGCTGTTTGCCTATTAAAAATAGCAGGATACCGATTAGATTTAGGAGAACACTTGTCCAAAGCAGCAAAAAATTTTCCTAATACCCTAAACACTAAGCCACGCGCCTTCAGAGTGCGTTCCTATGTCATAACTAAAAGAAATAAGAAACACGACTCTAACATCTTTGAAGAAAGATCTGTCGATTCAGGACAAAGTTGGGGTTAACTGACTGCGATAACAACATCAGTTAAAATCTTTTGATCTTCAACATTAGCACAATGCTACAGATTTCGTGGAGTGGGAAGGTTTAATTGATTAAATTGACACCAGTTGTTTGATAGTACATTTCATATCACACCCACCCTGGCCACCATTCCAGAAGAAATGGAAGGCGGAGTCTTCCTACCTCGACGACATTCGAACGAAGTAATTAAAGGGTTGTAACTAAATACCGTAAACGCGCTTTTCTCTGATATTCTAACGATTTAGCCAATTCACCACACATGCAGCAGATCAAATGCATCTCCAAGATTTTATGAGACTTTATGAGACTTATGGACACAGACGTTTTGGCCGTCGCCTGTGTGGTGTCGCCGACTTGACATTAACTTATCTGACACCAGGCAGTTTAACGTTTCTCTCGTTCTCTCTCTCTCTCTCTAACTCTCTCTCTCTCTCTTCTCTCTCTCTCTCTCTCTCCCTCGCTCATTCCCTCTCCCCTTCCTCTCCTCTCTCTCTTTCTCTTTGTGTCTCCTTCTCCCTGTTTATGTATGTGTGTGAGGACATTTCTATGTGTATGATGAGAGAAAAAGTGTTTATGTCAGTTGTGCTCATGTAAAAAATTGTAATGCCGCTTTTTCTCTTACGCTTTCTCTCATTTTTTGTATCTGTGCGTGTATTTCAGTGTGTGTGTGTGTGTGTGTGTGTGTGTGTGTGTGTGTGTGTGTGTGTGTGTGTGTGTGTGTGTGTGTGTGTGTGTGTGTGTGTGTGCGTGCGTGTTTGCCTCCAGAATCAAAAACAGTTGTTGCCAAAACAGACCGAATATCTAGTGGACCGTGCCAGATTGTCAGAGTTCAAACAGCAGCGCCCCAATTGTCTCATTCTAACCCTAAATGCTTTTGGTGAATGTGCGTAGCCGAATGGTGAATAGTATTGGGTTGTTCTCGATCGCTAGGTCATGTCTTCTTGTTTCTCGGATCGAGCAGTGCAATGATGTATTCTTGAGAAAGATAATTCATTTAATATTGCACGAATAACAGGGGCATTTGCTGGGATGGGAAGGACAGCGATAGAATAGCGTCAAAAACAGTTGAAGTGCTGTACCGCTCAGCCTAAACGTTCTGGAAATCCGAGTAAACTCTGGCCTCATAAGCCTGTAATCTTTTAAATATACACTTTTGATTTTATTATGCTTCTTTATATTCTTCTTTATTTTCGTGCAAGGCTACACTGCATATCGGTTCGACTTTGAGCGGCTCCAGTAATGCATATTAATTTTTGTTTGTTTTATTTTTCTATGAGAATGTATTGCTAGTCCCGCAGTTAATCCTTTTCTATTTTGCGCTCCTTAGGTAATAACATTTATATGTTTTATGTATTTTATATATTAAGTTCACTTCTCTTCTCAGGCTCGATAAAATAAATTACAATCCAAGCGCTGCAATCGATTTAATCAACGAAAACCTTCTCCCAACATTTGTATGTTTTTGTGTCAAAATCAATATTATTGGACAATTTATATTTTGAACTAAATCTCTGTAATCCTTGAAAGGGTTATTTTTATTAAAAATGTATTTGTTTTCTTTTTACAATTAATTTAGTCATTGGACGACTATATTTCAATTACTGATTGCCATCGAATGTCATTCATTATCTCTCATAGCAATAGTGGTGGAATGTCTGATTTTTAGATCTTAAATCAGATATATTTGGATTAATCAGAAGAGAAGGAACAATGCTCATGAAACTTGTCATAGCTTTCACGGCGAGGAAAGAACAAAGAGAAGAAAGCTTTCCTTAAACCGGGAATAACTTGTTTTGAATGCTTTCAAAAGAGTGAACTCCGCTAAATTCAAGCGTGACTACATGGGGATGTTAAAACCGCTGGCTGGTCTACTTACTTAGCTGCTCTTGTGTCGGGTGACACAGGAGTCAGTCACAGTACACCAGCAGGATTCATCACCATCCACCTTTATACTGTCTCAAACAGGAAACGGCTGTTGGTGTGCTTTTACACTTTGAATTGTTTTTGGTAGCTCGGGGCTTTTTCAAGGAACAGAAGCTAACCTGAAGCCTAATCATTTACATTCAGAAAACAGACTGTCGGGTGGAGCAGTCTCTGTTAACCGCTAGACAAGGTCCACGATCTAATGTTTATTTCGCTTTCAGTCAAGGACACTTGGTCGTTAATCATCCTGAGATTCCTCTGCCCTGGCCATTGGCCATTGCCGGAGTTTCTCCACCCGTTAAGTAGTGCAGTCTCAACAATACACCCTCATGTAGTTTAGCCGGCCAGTTGAGGGGATGTGCTGGAGTGTTGCACTTGGAGCTAGCACGTGAAAGACTAAGGGAATGAGTGAGAGCCAGTCATACATGTTCACCCGACCAAACAGAGAGCAGTGTACTAGACACCAGAGGTCCTCTCTTTACTCAGAGCCTGGTTTAGTCGTTATTTATCTATAGCCTAATCATCTCACTGTTAATTTTAAATTGCTGAGTCTTCATAAAATATTGAATCGTTGAGGTGAGGCAGTGTATTCTATATTAGAAGTCAGTGGTTATCTTTCCTATTTTCCTTGTTGTACCGGTCAGAAGATTAAGGTAATAAAATACGTCAGCTGTGTAACCCTTTCACTGAAACTCAGTAAACAATATTGAATGACTTAATACTGAGAGCAATATCTACATATATAATTATATGTAATTTATGTATATACATATACATACATACATACATACATATATATATATATATATATATATATATATATATATATATATATATATATATATATATATATATATATATATATATATATATATATATATATATATATATATATATATATATATACCTTATATACTCGTGTAAAAGTCGTCGAAATTTTTAGACCATTTTTTAAGCTCAAATTTATGGGGTCAACTATTACACGGATACTACCTCTGAAGGACTGAAATTCAAGCTAGAATCCGAAGTACCGTAACAGCAGCAGAAGCCCAACTGATCCATAAACGAGTAAAAGCAAAACCACAATGAATTACAGTAATATTACCAATTCTGTGCATCAACAGTCATGTCCTAGGAAATAACAAAACCCATAAACCAGACCGGGTAGCTTTTATAAATATTTTCACTTACTCTTTTATGTGTACCCATCATACTTAACAGACTAGCTGAGTGAAATCAATTTATATCTCATAATTATGTAATATTACCACCGGTAGCATATCAACCCGATACCGGCATACCACTATCTACTGTAATACGGTACATACATCTGATACTTACACTATTTTCATATTCATGGTTAAAGTCAAACTCATCACAAGTGAATTATGGCACGATATATTAGTGGAGCGTTTTTTTTAATTTCTAATTGTTTAAATGCAACTTAATGTTTTAATTACCAAAATTGATAAAAGAAGTAAAAGCACAACATCACTTTCCAACATCAATTCTTCACCGAAAACGTATTCTTCTTCGTGGCTGTAAAGGTAGCCACACAGTTTTGTAACAGTCTTATTTTTACATACCAGGATAAACGGTACCACAAATGTTGTCCTGTTGTTCGTGAAATACTAGGGTCGACTTTTCAATAATAACAGTTTAGCAAAACGGCGGTGCCCCAGCATGGCCACAGCTCTGAGCTGAAACTAGAAAAAAAAAAAATATATATATATATATATACGTACGCGCGCGCGCGCACATACACCATATATAGATATATATATGGACCAATTTTTGGTCGAAACATATCTAAGTTTTATATATACATATATATATATATATATATATATATATATATATATATATATATATATATATATATACACATATATATACACAAATATAAATACACACGCACGTGTATGTATATATATATTTATATATATATATTTATCATTTACGTTGGTGTACATAATTATAAATTTTTGACACCTGTACCAACTCACAGCCTAATAGATAATAAAAAGATTAATGACAAACAAACATTTTGAAATATTAGACTAGTTTGTTATTCTTTTCTCTCTTTTCAAGACATATACAATACATTAGAATAAGTTTGTGCAGTTTGAAGAAGATTACATTGAAAAATGTCCTTTCGAAGATCACAGAAGAGCTTTGCATGCGAGAGACCATGGCATTAAGGAGCCATATTTTCAGAAGACATGTCTTCCTTTTAATAAAATGTAGGGTTTAAAATAAATAATTTTCAAAGATTCTTCGTGGATTTAGTTTGCATTTTTTTCTTTATAAAATATGAAATGTTTTTTTTTTACTAAATAAAAATGTACAATAATTATTGAGTCAATCAAATTAATTAAATATATAAAATGAAAATTCATGAAACAGAACAAGTGAGAAGTTTCTTAAAAGCCAGACGGAAGTCCCTGTTCATAAATGCATATATAACAGGATTCATACAACTGTTGCCATAACCAAGCCATGTAATAACCGATATTGCCAACGGAGATATTTCACACTCAGAACAAAAGGGCATAATTATATACATTAGAAAAAACGGTAACCAAGAAACAATAAACACCCCCATTATTATTCCGAGGGTCCTCAGTGCTTTTCTATCACTAGCCGCAGATTCGTATTTTTCTGGCCCGCCACCACCGGTATAACTGTGTCTGGGGATGCTCTTTTTTATGGCATTTGCCTGTATTTTCGCAATTCTTAAAATGGCTGCATATG
>NC_142941.1:46307636-46342636 GCF_046866305.1 Octopus bimaculoides | reverse complement strand
GTTATTGTAGCTATTACTTCTATTGGTATTTGTGGTCGCTTTATTAATCTGACAATCGATATGTCTATTTATCCATCTGTCTATCCATTTATTTATCTAAACATCTATTTATCTATCTATCTATCTACTTGTCTTTCTGATTTCCTCTCTACCTGTTTCTCTTCATAAATTGTCGTATGCCTTCTCCAATAATTTCTTCTTTTCTTTTTCCCGTGTCTCTCACGGTTTTGCTATAATTGACAATCAACTAGAAACTGTTATTATTCATTTTTTTTTCAAATTGCCATAAATAATAATAATAATATTGACAACAAGAATATCAAAACACTAATTAATAATAATGATAACAATGTTAAGAATATTAACACGGCGTGTTTGTCAAAAGAAATGCGTTGCAGATGAGGACACTTTAAAAGATCGTTTGCTAATTTCTCGTTTAATGTTCCGCATAATCTCTTTCCTTATGTACAAGTCATAAATGATGGATCCTATTGATTGTTCGATAATATTACGTCTTCTTTCTTGGACAGTTACTTCTGTTTTACAGTTCACTGCTTCCGCTGTGACATATATTCTCTGTGATAGGCCAAGATATGTCGCCATAATGGACTGGCACAGCTTTATATTGTTCATTGACTGTCGGGCGTCAGGACAAATTAGACTGTTTTGCTATCTTCGTTTTTTTTTTGTTTTTTTTTTTTCTATAGTGTAAGAAAGAAGAGAATGAAAAGAAGGAGGAGCTACGAGAGCAAAAAGGGGGGAAAAGAGTAGAGAAAAAATACACTGAATATATCGTTTTTAGTTATTCTTTTTGTTTATAAGGAAGGGGTGGTGAGATATGGTGAGATATTTAATTATTATTTCAAATTAATTTTCTTAAGTATTATTTTTACATTTTGGTTTCGGAATTTTATTTTACGCTTTACTTTGAGATTCTGTTGTGGGCGGAACTCAGGTGGAGTCTAGAGCTAATACATTTTTTGTGTTTTTTTGTTTTTATTTTTTCTTTGTTGTCTTTTTTTTTTCTCTGGTTATATTTTGCTTTGGAAATGGAGATGAGTAGAAGAGGAGTAACTTCTTTGTATTTTATTAGAATTTCTGTTTCTTCTAGTTTATATTTTTGTTGCTTCTGCTTTGACAGTGGTGGAGATTGTGCTGGAGCTGATGGTCACACGGAGAGGCGGAGGTGTGACGATAGTTACTGGAGCTGATGACCGTCCAATTTCGTAACGTAACGATTTTTACTTCATGGCTTTATAGATGATGCAGATAATAATGATAATGGACGAGTAATAATAATGGATGAGTAATAATAATAATAATAATAATAATAATAATAATAATACTACTACTAATAATAATAATAATAATAATAATAATAATAATAATAATAATAATAATAATAATAATAATAATAATAATAATATTGATAATATTAAAGATGATGATGATTATGATGATGATGATAATCGTGCAAAATTACATGCTATCGAATGTTCCTAAGGACTCCGAAATATTTTTGGCGTTGCTTTGTTACATATTTTATTCATTATATTTGTTTTATTTACTGTTGTTGTTGTTGGTGTTTTTGGTGCTGTTATTTTTTGTAACTTGACAAATCGAAATATAACGTAGGTTGTATTTCTTTGTTGTTGCTTGGATTTTTTTTTTTTTTTACTTCTACTTCATCTAATTCTTGTGCTTTCTGCTATATTTTGATGTTTGGTTGGGTTATATTTTTAAGGATATTTCCCAATACGTGGTTTATCGATGCCCCTCACACAAGGGATTACATTGTGCATGATGACAAGGAATTCAAGCAGACGATCGTACGTTCAAGTCATCATCTGCAATTGAAAAGAGATAAAATAGCAAAAATTAGTATTTTAAAGATCCGCATCAAGACAAATTCAAATTACGATGCAATTAAGAAACAAGCAACAATTAAGTGAATGTTATAAATTGTTTTATATGTATTTATGTGTTATACACACACACACACACACACACACATATATATATATAGATTTAGATAGATATATATATATATATATATATATATATATATATATATCAAAGAAAAGTGTTTATAATTAATAATTATGAATATACATACATATATATATATATATATATATATATATATATATATATATATATATATATATATATATATACATATATATATATATACATATATATATATATATATATATATATATATATATATATATATACATATATATATATATACATATATATATATATATATATATACATATATATATATATATGCGTGTATGTGTGTGTGTGTGTGTGTGTGTGTACGTGTGTGTGTGTGTGTGTGTGTGTGTGTGTGTGTGTGTGTGTGTGTTCGTGTGCATGTGTGTGAGTGTGTGTGTATTTTTTGTCCAATTTGTGTGAATGCGTACAGAATAGTATATCGGTCAAAGGAAGTTCAAACATAATCGGATTTTAGCGTTTTTTATTATGGTATTTTAACTGAAGAAGATATTACGTAATGGATGCATTTCTTATTACATATCACGCCAACCTGAAACGTACATATTAAATGATTTCAAGCTATCACTATTTGGTTCGACTTTCTTATTATAACTTATACGACTCGATGTTTGCACTAACTACCCGGTCTGCACTCAACTTTTTGTGGATACTCTAACAATTATTTGACTCGAGTCGAACAGTTTCATACCGTACGCCGCTTCTTAGCGTAATTCGAAATATATGTGTGTAAGTATGCGTGTGTAAGTATGTGTGTGTAGTTATGTGTGCGTATGTATACGTATATGTATATATTTCCTTTCATAAAATGTTCGACATCATCTTCACTAATCTTTTTTCCGTGTATCTCTCGAGTTTGCTATAATTGCCAATCAACTAGGAATCTGCTTTGTTTTCTTCCCCAAATTGCTATGAATAATAATACTGACAACGAGAAAATCAAAATACTAATTAATAATAACAACAACAATAATATATACATATGTATATATATATATATATATATATATATATATATATATATATATATATATATATATATATATATATATACATACATGACTATACACATACATATACATATTGAAGAATTATAAACATGACTTATAACACGCACATTATATAAAATATAGCGTATATATAAATAGAGAGAGAGAAAAAAAGAAAGACAGACAGAGAGACAGAGAGACAGAGACAGAGAGACAGAGAGACAGAGAGACAGAGAGACAGACAGATACACTTACTGACTGACAAACAAACAGACAGACAGATAGATAGATAGATAGATAGATAGATAGATAGATAGATAGATAGATAGATAGATAGATAGATAGACAGACAGACATACAGACAGACAGACAGACAGACAGATAGATAGATAGATAGATAGATAGATAGATAGATAGATAGATAGATAGATAGATAGACAGACAGACATACAGACAGACAGACAGACAGACAGACAGATAGATAGATAGATAGATAGATAGATAGATAGATAGATAGACAGACAGACAGACAGACAGACAGACAGACAGACAGACAGATAGATAGACAGATAGATAGATAGATATAGATAGATAGATAGATACATTTCTTTTATTAGCCACACAGGGCTCAACGAAGATGGGACAAATACAATGTAGAGCTTTTCTTTTGGGGAGGGGGAAGGAAGGAAAAAAAAAAAAAAAAAAAAAAAAAAAAAAAAAATTGGTGGTGTCGATCAAAAGGGATCGTAGGAAGGGAAAAAGGGGCAGTTCGATCAAAAGGGATCGAAAAAAAAAGAAAAGGAAAGGCCGATCAATAGGGATCGTGTATCACACAGTAATGTTCTCGTGTAAAAAGAGGGGAGGACAGTTTAGGTTTAGCCGTGGAAGGAAAAGCCCACGGAAAAGACCACGGTAACCTTGGTCAATATTCTCATTGAAGAAACTATAACAGTAAGTGACTCTCTTTTGCCTTTTTGTTTTATTTTTTTTTCTTGTTCATAGGGTTATGCTCAAGATGGCTCCGTCGTTCACACGTGCCATCCTTGCTACATTCACCCATCTTTTTTTGAAGCATTCACTAGACAAGACTTCCCTTTCTACTCTCAACTTCCTCTTCAGGTGATACTTGAAGAAGTTGATGAGAGATTGCCCAGAGAGGAAAGTCTTTGTCTCTAGACCTTTCAGACGCGTCCACCATACACATTCTTTCGCCATAGCCACAAGTACGATGAAAATAGCTCTTCCTTCCCGTTTAAAGGAAGGAGGCGCGACAATATTCACGATAGACTCGGCTGATAGACCGACTCGTTCCACACGCGATAGCAGTTGTTCGACGTAAGCCCACAGCTCGGAAATGGTGGGACACTGTACGAGTGCGTGCAGAACGGTTTCGTCGCTCTGCCGGCATCTCGGACAGGTCGGCCCCGTGTTTCTCGAGCCATGCCTGTAGAGCTTATCCCGAACGGGTAGTGCTTCTCGATAGCACTGCCAGGCCAGGGATCTCTGGAAGTTGTCCATAGGTCCCGGCCCGAAGGTCGTCTTAAACAGGCGGGTCAGGTATTCCTCGTCGACGCCCAGGTTCGCCCCGAGATCGTCGTCGTACCTTCCCTCCACTAATCCACTATAGAATGCGTTAGTTGTGATGCAGTCGCTCAAGGTTGACCCGGGTTGTTGGAGTTGCCGAAGAGCAGCGCGACACTCGCGGTGCCATTCGCCCTTCCTCGGCCTCTTCTTGATCCATGACTGCAGTTCGGTCATGGAGACGAGCTGCGGGAAAGCGCGCCGCACAAACGGTGACCACACCTGTTCACCGCTGTCTACGTAGAGCCGGAGATGTCGCAGTCTCAGCGCGTGTCTGCGCATCATCAACCACGGCATGCCCAGTCCTCCTTTTAACGGGTGTTGGCAGCAAACGGATCGCCTAACCATCGGAACGCTTCCTTTCCACAAGAAGCGGAAGAGGATGCGCTCCAGTTTGGTGATGGTAGGGTCGGGACAAGGAACGACGGTCAGGCGGTAGTAGATGACGGACGCGATGTACGTGTTCGCCACCTCCGCCCGACCTTTCAGGGAAAGCTTCCTCTCGGCCCATTGCCGGGCTAGAGTGGCCACCCTTCTCGTTATCTCGTCCCAGTTCTTCTCCGTTTGGAGGTCTGGACCAAACCAGACCCCGAGCATCTCAACCGGACCGTCAGTCCAACGTCCCACGACGGAGGCGCTACTTGACGGCATGGGGTTGCTTCTCCAGGTGCCGAGCCGCAAGCCCACTGACTTATCCCGGTTGATTTTCGCTCCCGTTACCGCTTCGTAGTCTCTCAGTGTCTCGCCGACAAGCTCGATGTGCTTTTGGCTAGACACTATGACGGTGACGTCGTCCGCGTATGCCGACACGCTCGTCCCGCAACCCAACTCTCGCGGGATGCCCCTCAGCGTCGCCAATAGATAGATAGATAGATAGATAGATAGATAGATAGACAGACAGACAGACAAACAGATAGATAGATAAATAGATAGATAGATAGATAGATAGATAGATAGATAGATAGATAGATAGACAGACATACAGACAGACAGACAGACAGACAGACAGACAGACAGACAGACAGACAGATATTAGACAGATAGATAGATATGAATGCCCAGAATAGGACCGAAAGGGATTGCTGAGCCTAGCCCTCATTTTACATCTATTTTTATTTATTTACTTATTTATTTTTGCATTTCTTCATCCATTTACATATGTTGGACCAGCTAAAACTTTTACGACCGTTCTTGAATTATTCTACAGTAAAACTATGGTATCAAAAACATGCTCCTTGGAGTATCAGCAATTGATTATTTGAACTAGCTAAAAGAATACTCGAGCTGGCAGAAATGTTAGCGCGCCGGGCGAAATGCTTAGCGGTATTTCGTCTGCCGTTACGTTCTGAGTTCAAGTTCCGCCGAGGTCGACTTAGCCTTTCATCCTTTCGGGGTCGATTAAATAAGTACCAGTTATGCACTGGGGTTGATGTAATCGACTTAATCTCTTTGTCCTTGTTTGTATCCTCTATGTTTAGCCCTTTGTGGGCAATAAAGGAATAAGAATACTCTGTTCATGCAAATTGGGTTCACCGGTTTAGTAAAGACACTACTTGCCGTTACTACGTACTCAATGACTCTAAAGACAGATGTCTGGTCGTTGCACATTTACTGAGGAGTGCCCAAAATAGAGCTCGCTGCGATGTTTATTGCTCATGTATTTGTTTACATTTGTTTTGTATATGTACTGGTGCACCGCTAGCGTCGGCTAAATCAAAAGTACTCTTACAGCTTAAAAAAACATTGCTTATTAGATCGTTAATACGGACTAATTCATACATATGTATGCATATGTATATATGAACGAATACACGCATATACACACAGACACACCACACACCTAAATATATATGCAAATTTGAAGATACGTATCTATATGTGTGTGGTAATAATATATGTTTGCATTTTAATAATGCGACGGAGTGTGTGATATATTCAGGAAAATTTCCGAACACAGAGATAAGGCACAAAAGAAATAGAAAATGTGTAGTTATAAGGAAAATGTGTAGTTATAAAGAAAATGTGTAGTTATAAAGAAAATGTATTCACATTATTATTATTATTATTATTATTATTATTATTATTATTATTATTATTATTATTATTATTATTGTTCAGTAGTTTTAGTTTTATAACGTGCTTTCACTTCACTACCGAGCGCAGCTCTGTGCGCCTTGGGTATGTGCTGTGGTTTGCTGTGATGCTCTTATGGTTACTGTATTGAAAGTGTTTTGTGTAGGATGTGTGCAGTGCCCAGTAGTGCAATTTTCTGTATGTTATATATATTTGTAAGTTCTGGTGTTTTTGTTATGTATTTGTCTAAATATTTTTTTATTATACCTAAGGCACCTACTATGATAGGAATTGTTTCTGTTTTTAGATTCCACATTCGAGTTACCTCTATTTCCAGGTCTTTGTATTTTGAAAGTTTTTCCAGTTCTTTTAGAGAAACGTTGTCATTTGCTGGTATTGATACATCAATTAGAAAGCATTTTTTCATTATTATCATTATTATTATTATTATTATTATTATTATTATTATTATTATTATTATTATTATTATTATTATTATTATTATTAAGGTAGTGAGCTGACAGAATCGTTAGCAGGCCGGGCGAAATGCTTAGCGGTATTTCGTCTGCCGCTACGTTCTGAGTTCAAATTCCGCCGAGGTCGACTTTGCCTTTCATCCTTTCGGGGTCGATTAAATAAGTACCAGTTACGCACTGGGGTCGATATAATCGGCTTAATCTGTTTGTCTGTCCTTGTTTGTCCTCTCTGTGTATAACCCCTTGTGGGCAGTAAAGAAATAGGTATTTCGTCTGCCGCTCCGTTCTGAGTTCAAATTCCACCGAGGTCGACTTTGCCTATCATCATTTCGTGGTCGATAAAATAAGTACCAGCTGTACACTGGGGTCGATGTAATAGACTTAATCCCCTCCCGGAGATTACAGAAATTATAGCCAGCAGTGATTTGTTACAACATTTCGTATCCGAATACTTGTAATGTAAACATCTTCGATCCCATTGTTTACATTGGGCGTATTCGGATCCGAAACGTCATAACATGTCTGTTCTAACTATGGTCTCTATAGAAAATCTGTAGCGATAACCTTTAAAAGCTCTATACTTACTTTTAGTATTAATTGATAATGGCATGGAAAGAAAGAAAGAAAGAAAGAAAGAAAGAAAGAAAGAAAGAAAGAAAGAAAGAAAGAAAGAAAGAAAGAAAAAGGAAATAATTGACCCGAGCATAGGACGGAGCTCGCCTCTTAAAGCTGGGAAATGAACGGAGTATTTGGTGCACGTAATATTGTGGCTACCCCCTTCTAAAAAAGATGGGAAATTGGCCTGGGTATATATATATAATTTTTCGTCCTCTAACCATTATACTGTATACGTGGTGCTGTATAACATATAAGATTTTTAAGTGAATTAATAAATATCAAACACATTCTGCTTTAGAAACGTATTAATTCAAATCTTTTAAAGGCAAGTTAGATCTTTACTTATCACAATTTATTTTATATTTTAAGTATATATTTAGACTCTTACCAGAAAACCGGAAGATACAGAAAACCAGAAGATACAGAAAACTGGAAGATACAGAAAACCGGAAGATACAGAAAACCGGAAGATACAGAAAACCGGAAGATACAGAAAACCGGAAGATACAGAAATCCGGAACACTTCCGGTCCCAGACTTGCCGGATAATTAATTAGTCCGGTACTGTACTTGTCATCGTTATACGTTATACTTCTTATGCCTCATCATCAACATTTACTTGAAACTTATATTGTAATATTGAAAATGCTCTGTGATCTATACATGGATCTTTTAACCTTAATATGAAATATATAGCCATATATAGCCATATGATATAATATATAGCATTTTACCTTTGCTGTCATAATGGTTATATGCTTCAGTTATGGCAAACACTTTCTGGACAATGCAACTATTACACTATATGTAACGTTAAAATATTGATTAGATTCAATAATAATTGATTCGTACCATTTAATTATGGTTCAATGGTTTAGACAATTATGGTTCAATGGTTTACTCTAAATAGATGACATCTACCAAAATATATATATTCAAATCTACATTTTGATGAGTGTGTGGTGCGTGCGTGCGTGCGTGTGCGTGTGTGTGTGTGTGTGTTTGTGTGTGTGTGTGTGTGTTTTGGTGTAAGCGTGTGTGTGTGTGTGTGTGTTTTTTGGTGTGTGTGTATGTGTGCATTTACCTTAACAAAATTTAATTTGTTTCTAAGTCGCAGTATTCAGATCTACCTGATGCAGATAGGCAGACATGTATGTATGTAATTCTGTATATGTGTGTACATATATATATATATATATATATATATATATTAATAGTGGTCACAAAAATGACACAGAGTACTGACTAGCACTACTATTGCAAGAAGAAAGAGTTAAAGCAACTCAAGAAGCCACAAACCACTGTCTTAGTGACTGACAAGGGTATATATATATATATATATATATATATATATATATATATATATATATATATATATATATATATATATATATATATGTGTGTATATATATATATATATATATATATATATATATATATATATATATATATATATATATATATTTAACTCTGTGTGTGTGTGTGTGTGTGTGTGTGTGTAAACTATCCATATATTTTGTTTATTCTTCATCTAACTCGGAAGCTGCAATTCGTTTGGATCTAGAGCATACTAGACGGCAGTGCAACAGGTGCAGTGAGTGTACCCATGTGTGGCCTTGATAACTTGTTGAGTATTCGGTCAGCCATTTGTGAATATATGCATAAGTGGAGAACAAATCCGTGTTTACTTTAGATGTACGTATTCGTCATTATATATTGTTTGTACACGTTATGTAATGCGATATAAGGTGATAGCGCTATCACCGACATGACCTTGGTGCTTTCATTGTTTAAGTACTTGATCCTCTTGAATCCTGGACGTGTTCTGTGTATATATATGTTCATATATATATATATATATATATATATATATATATATATATATATATATATGCACACACATGTATATAGGCATACATATATATATATGTGTGTATATACATATACATATATATCTATATATCAATATATTATAAATTAACTACCAACAAAAATAATTGGTAAGCTAACTTAAAAAGCATCTTAATGAATTCTTTATACTGAAATATATATTGAAGAAGACAAATATGTTCTTTTGAATTTATACGTTTTTGCGTCGTAACTCTTTTATTATTATTTATATAACATAAATAATATATAATTATATGCATATATCCATACATGTATGTACATACCAACATCTATATGTATACATACAAGCATATATGGGTACAGGACATCACAAAAAACGTTAACCATAATGGAAAACGAAAACATAAAGACAAAGATAGAAAACGAATTTTTTTTCGAACAACGAAATATATACATACATGCACTTATATATACATATATACATTTATACACATATACATATATACATATATATGCACTTATGTATATGTGTTTGCGTAGTATTGTAGTATATATGACAATAGGAAAAAGCCATCTAGTAAGAAACAACGGAGTATTTGTATTTTGAAAACAGCGGTGTTGACTCGGATGGCATCCGAAAGTGTAAAACAAAATTCTATCTGATAGATAAATTTTTAACTTCTTAATTGAACGAGACTGAATTTATTAGTCTTCTTTAAATATCAAATGTTTTACTGCGTATATAACCTAGAGATAATATTGCGCTTGTATAAATATTCATTTAGGGTGATACTTAACTATACAACCTTGGTGAATAGTTTACTTGCAGTTTTGATTTTCAGCCCATTCAGTTGAACGTTATCGTATTTTTTAAAATGGTTTCAAATACATTGTATGAACGGTAACTAAGTTTAAAACTATAAAAGCTTTTTAAAAATACAAATTTAGCTTTTAAATCATTCAAATGAGATGTTGATTCTCATAACGCTACTCTCTGATGAATATAACATCATCCTACTACATTTCCCCTCTTCCTTCCTTTGTATTAGAAATCAATATAAAATAATAGCTCAAACGCGGTCATTTTAATGGCTAATGTTTTCTTCAATTTAAGTAAACGTATCTGTATGTTTTGTAACGTTAGCATGAATATACAGACAAGTCGTTTGCTTCTGCTGGAATATATTAATTATAAATTGACCAGTTTTTGTAGGGCTTTATATTTTTGTTACAGTTGGTGGAGATGTGGTGTGTAAGTGCCGAAATTATTATATCTTGTAAGTTTATATTTAAAATTTAATGAGAATGAATTGATAAATTTTACTTCAGTATAAACACTCACCGTGTATGTATAAACTTGTACAATGAATATTTAAATTAAACTTACATTAGATCGAGGTAATTTACTATATTGTATAAAGTTTCTATGTGTCGTACTTAATGTATGTATATCGTTTATAGGCCAGTTACTGCAGTACTGATATAACATCTTACATTTCTTACGGACGTGCTGTGTTAAAATACAATAAATATCGGAAGAAAGCGAAAACTCGTCCTTACAGCGGCGAACGAGGACGTCAAATGCATTTCGGCTGTTTTTTTGGAGGGCCTTTTCAATCACTGGCAGCCAGCCACACGTCCGAACGTCGCCAAATGATATAGGAAACATGAAACACAGCATTTACTAATGATGCGAAAGAACGTCCAGCCGGATAAAAATAATCTCCCTCCGATATTTATTGTTTTTAACACAGCACCTCCATAGAATGTGTTGTCTCAAGCCAAATACTGCTGTAAATGGCGTACCAACTGTGTACATGCATTCAATATGTTGCATACATGGCTATTTTAATTTTTTTAAAGCCTCAATTATGTATAGCGGATTTATGGTGTTTAAAAGTTTATCTTAACCTATAGTTAATCAAGCTACCACACTGACATTTTCTCTATAGGCTTATGTATTGCACCGCTATAAGAAATATATCTTTTACTATATAAATTCTTTAAGATCCCGTCCATCTGGCACTGCGTCGGTTACGACAACGTGTGTTCCAGTTGATCCGATCAACGGAACAGTCTCCTCGTGAAATTAACGTACAAGTGGCTGAGCACTCCATAGACAAACGTACACCTAACGTAGTTCTAAACGAGATTCAATGGGACTCAGAATGTGACAAGGCTGGACCTTCGAAACACAAGTACAACTCATTTTTGCCAGCTGAGTGGACTGGATCAACGTGAAATAAAGTGTCTTGCTCAAGGACACAACGTGCCGCCGGGAATCGAACTCACGAACTTACGATCGTAAGTCCAATACCCCTGACCACTAAGCCACGTGCCTTCGATCTAAAATTCTTTAAGACGGTGAGCTGGTAAAATCCTTAGCGCGCCGGACAAAATGCTTAGCGGCATTTCTTCCTCGTTATGCTTTGAGTCTAAATTCCGCTGAGGTCAGCTCTACCTTTCATTCTTTCAGGATCGATAAAATAGAGTATCAGTTACGCATTGGGGTCGACTTAATCGACCAGTTCCTTCCAGGATTATTTAAATACTTTTAAACATATTTCGTGTTAACAAGATTAAAGATATTAGAGGGTGCCACGCAATGGGACAGAAACCGAAACCGTGTGATTGGGAAGCAATCTTCTTACCATATATATACATATATATATATATATATATATATATATATATATATATATATATATATATATATATATATATATATATATATATATATATATATATATAAATTATATAATCATTAGCATAATTATAATTAGGGTTCAATAAAATTGCTTCACCGCATACCGAAATTTAGAAATAGCAGTTAAATATTATTCCACTACAATAATATATCTCCCAGACAGCAATATATATATATATATATATATATATATATATATATATATATATATATATATATATATATATATATATATATATATATATATATATATATATATATATATATATAATGTGCTAATGCTTCAACACATAGAAAAGCACTCGATCAGTTAAGAGAGTAAAGATAATCTTAAAATAAAAAACCGTAAATCTTGTAATTACAGCTAGCCAGGGCTTAAACGTTATCTGCTCAAAAGACAACTTGATAAATTCAGATTGATAGATAGCGGAATAAATTATTTCGACCAGGGAAACTCTGGGTAGCTGTAGGTACAAGATTTGTGTTTTTTTTTATTTTAAGATTGTGTGTGTGTGTGTGTGTGTGTGTGTGTGTGTGTGTGTGTGTGTGTGTGTGTGTGTGTGTGTGTGTGTGTGTGTGTGTGTGTGTGTTTGACCAAGTTCTGCAGAGGAATCGGAAGCCATATGAAAATCTCTCTCAGGATTTTTAGAGTTAAGAAAAATTCGTAATCTTAAACAACACTAAAAAATATATACAAAATATAAGATAATACATACAGAACAAACTACTGAAATATCTACATTCACAGAAGCAGAAATCCTTGGTTCGAAAGATCACATAAAATAATAAATTCTAGTAAAGTCTCAAAGTATACAAGAAAATACAAGAAGCTAAAGCAGTAATACTCTTCATATATAAAACAATCAATTCAACTTCGACTTAGTCTAAATTTACAATCATTTAAATATGTAGTGCTATATGTTGAACAACAACACAGTTCGTGATATTTGTAAAACTTGTATTGAGAGGTGTGATTTAAAAGTTACTTTCATTATACATAGCACGGTAAAATTACCAGTTGTGTAAACGCGAGAGGTAATCAATCTTGGTAGAATTTAATCAAGCTTTATGAATTGAGAGAGAAGTTTCCTACAAGTGTCTTCATACAACAATAATTTGTGTTAATCAGGTTTTATTCATTATAAACGACAATAGTTAATGAGCTCCAGATTGGATACGTGAAATTCTTTTGTGTCCCATCATCATTCAAATAGACATCAAAAGATCAGAATGGTTTCAGAAGATTTGCAACGCGCCTTAGATTCAATAAGCGCTGTTGTGAACGTGTCAAACTTTTACTGTGCAATACTACTTCATTGGCGGTTCAATGCTGATTATATCATAATAATTAAAACTATTAATGACTTGTAAAAATAGCTTTGTCACATCGTTCATACTGCTTGTTCATCAACACCTTATTCATAATTGTTTCTGTGGACTCGGCAACGAATGGTTAACTGTTTTATAGGTCAAAACAGGAAATGGTGCTCGTATTGATGTTGGTGGTGTTGGTGACTGACTTGATTTCATTCCATTGCTCGCAATTTTCTGTCCTGAATGTTGAAGTCTACTTCTTTATAATTTGAACTCATAATGAAAAAGTTCGGAAATAAACATATATTTCTTTTTTGGGGTTTTTTTTTTTTTACATCGGAAGGATTGTTTTGTATTTTTTGTTTTTAATGCAATAACCCCTATAAGATCATAGAGACACGTCTAAAGATTTATTCATCGTATAATGGTGACGAGTGAAACAGATTGTAGTGATTTTTCCCATTATCTTCTGCAGGCTTCACTAGACGATTTTTAACTAAGCTCTGTAAACCAAATAAACACTCCTCAACACTATAGTGCTACCACTGCTTACAGTGGTCATCAATATCAACTCAAAGCGATCAAGATTCAAACTTTGAAAGTTAAGTATCAGAGACAGGACACAAACGTCTGACCCCTCCTGCTAGTTGCTCCTTGCCGCATCAGTCCTCTGAAATTTTAGACTCATCCTAAGATCATAGAGCACATTTTCAAATATTAAATACTTAAAATTTGTTATATAGTGCCTAAGCTAGGCTTTACTAAAGCCTGCTGTCTTCTTATTTACGAGACCACTGTCTTGTAAAGAGCGGTATGTTGAGCCGTGTTGTAAAATTTGTAAGAAAATTCATGTAAAACCCATTATCTTCTTTTAAAATATAGAATGAGTTTGATAAGTGCACTTTTAGATTACCATACATGTGTGTGCGCCCGCGTGTATGTATGTATTTATGTATGTATGTACGTATGCATGTATGTATTTATGTATGTATGTATGTGTGTGTGTACAACAACATAGATAAGTACTATAATTTTGTAAATACCAAAACTTTGTCTTCTTGCAATGGCTCACACGACCGCTGTCTTGTAATGTCGATTGTGCTCGTATCAAGACAAAACGCAGCATTATCCAGACATTTATATTCGTATGTAGATTACCACGCTATTGTAAGCTCGCCCACATCGAGGTCAGGTTAGATGCATTGCTTTAAAGACTGCTGTGTAATAAAGTCATTTTGTTTAAACATTTAAACGAAGCGCTTTTGTTTTTGTTATTTATTCCAAGATGTTACATTTGCTCTATATCTGTTTGACGGTTTATTTGAACTTGGACATAATTTAAGCGAGGCTGATTTATTTTATTGTGTGACGAATGTATATTTATTGCATCTCACATTTCATGATTATTTATTGGTTTGTTTATTTTCTATCTTTTATTTTCTTTACCTTTATTATGTTTTTTTTATAGTTTGTTTTCATCTTTTGTAATACTGTAAGGAAAAACTAATACCTTTTCAAGATATTGTAGAATATGATTGCTTTCGGGACACAGCTGGTGTCATAAATGACAACAGTAGGACAAAATGCCGCTACAGCATGTCTAGTCGGCAATGCCAGTACAACACCATAATACTACATCACACATTTCATTTACACAACGTACATGCAATCCGCGTACGAGGTTGCCAGCAGACTACAGATGTGGAAAAGATGAACGGAGATTGGCTTCCAACAGCTTTACTTGTCTTTTGACAAGTGAAGCACATGATTTAAAAGCGTGATTCGACTCACCAGTTACGTACTGCTAACTAGACATTACCAGTCTTTTATAGCAATGTTGGAGCGATTACCTCTTGCCTACAGGTACGGCTGTGTGGTTAAGACGTTCGCTTCGTAACCATATTGTTCAGTCCCACTGTCCGTTACCTTGGGTACATGTCTTCTACTAAAGACTACGGTCGACCAAATGAATGCCCAGTGAGTGAATTTGAGAGACCGAAACTGCGTAGAAATTTGTACTCTGTCAGTGTGTGTGTGTGTGTGTGTGTATGTGTGTGTGTTTATGTTTGTATGTGTATATATGTGTATATACGTATATACATATATGAATATATATACACACACAGACACACACACACACACACATATATATATATGTATGTTTCTATATGTACATATACGCAGATAGACAGATAGATATATATATATATATACATATGTATGTATGTATGTATATGTGTGTGTGTGTGTGTGTGTGTGTGTGTGTGTGTGTGTGTGTGTGTGTGTGCGTGTGTGTGTGTGGTAAGAAGCTTGCTTCCTAACCACATGGTTTCGGTTTCATTTCCACTGCGTGGCTCCTTGGGAAAGTGTCTTCTACTATAGCCTCAAACCGACCAAAACCTTGTGAGTGGATTTGGTAGACAGAAACTGAAAGAAGCCCGTCGTATATATATATATATATGTGTGTGTGTGTGTGTGTGTGTGTGTGTGTGTGTGTGTGTGTGTGTGTGTGTGTGTGTGTGTGTGTGTAATGTTGTAGAAGTAGAATATATTTCAGTACAGTTTGAAAAAATTGAAAGTAGACTCTTTAAGAAATATTCGTATACAAAATATATATATATATATATATATATATATATATATATATATATATATATATATATATATATATATATATAAACATATAGAATCTGAAGAAGTTTTATCAATGAGAATTTTCTCGCTTATGAAATATAAAGAAAGAAAATTATATGAAAACATGTGTATGCATATGTACGTTTATAGACACAAAATAGAAATATCTATACGACACCATAGAGCAGTTCATGTGTAGGAGTATGTATGCGAGTGTGTGCTGAGGGCATCCGAATGGGTGTATATATATATATATATATATATATATATATATATAGATAGATAGATATATACAGGTGATGGTATGTGGAAATACAAGCAGACAGAGAGGTAGATGCTACGATATTGAAGACACTCAAATGGTTAAGAACCTACGTCTAATTATTAATTTATTTTTTCATTATTCATCAATTGCTTACTACCTAATTATTTCATTATCTAATTTTATCCGTTAGCGTATATTATTGTCAATGGCACTTGTAGACGGGTAAGTGCTTCCTATATATAATTATACTCATACACGTGTACTAAATGATCTAAGCGCCGTAGGTGTGGAAGAGAAATACGTACATACACACACACTTGTATGTGAGTGTCTGTCTATTTGTCTGTCTGTCTGTATGTATGTATGTATATATGTATGTACTGTAAGAAGAATATTTTTGAAAGAAAAACTTTACGGTTATTTTCTAAAGTTTCGTCAGACAGTTTAACGAAACTTCGAAGTTACTTTCAACCTTTTCCTTGTAAAAGTAAAATAAATATAATCCTCTAGAGCAGTGGTTCTTAACTGGGGTCCATATAAGATTTTTGAGGGTCCATGCAACAAAATAATAAATTGAGAATCCACAATGTTATTATAAGGGTCCCTGAAAAAAAATTTGCTCCTGATGTATGTGTTAGTATGTATTGCAAGAAACATCAAATTTTCTTTCTCTGACATTTTACATAGTTCACCCTACACAAGCAAATGTATGAAAAACAAAATAGGAATTTTGAAAGAAGCTTCTATAAAACTAGTTTTAAAACATCGAATGGTTATGGGGAACCACCAGAATAAAATAGTTATCAGGGGGGTCCATAGGTAAAAGATGGTAAAGAACCAATGCTCGAGAGAATGGTAGTGAACGTTCCTTCAATTAATGTTTGTTACCATACATACATACATACATACATACATACATACATACATACACGCGCACTCACCACCACCACCATCACCATCACCATCACCACAACACACACACACACACCACACCACATACACACACACACACACACACATACACACACACACACACACACTACAAGTGAGATTATGGTATCTGGAACTATAAAAGTCTGCAAGGCTTTCTGAAGATTTAGAAGATGATGAATAGAACAAGGTGCTTTCCTTCACAACTTTGCTAACAGACAGGTGCCCGGTCAAAATTTACTCAAAATTAAAGAGAAAACGAAGAACATACATACATTACATTACATTACATATATGACACGATTTCGTATAAATATCACAGCAGCAATACGCAATAATCAGTTATGATTAGCAACGTTGACAACATGTCGTTTATCAAAAACGGTTTCTATCATCTACCAACGCGTCCACCTTCATCACATCTACAACTCGGTACACCATCAGTTTTTCTAGAATTGCCTACAGTATTAGAACAATGTTTTTGCTAGTATTAATAATTTATTCATATTGTTTTGTTTTGTTTTTTCTGGTCATATCGTTGTTTCTAGGTTGGTTCATTTTTTTTGTTTTGTTTTGTTTTGTTTTCACTTTTGTATGTTATTTTCCCCTTCATTTCTTTCTATCTTTATAAAGCATTATTAATTACTTATTCCATTATTCAGTCTTGAAGTTTCATGTAGTTTCTTTTTTTTTTCTTCTTTTTTTTGTGTGTGGGGGGGGGGGGGTCCATTCCGCTCCAAAAGCGATTATAGTAGATTCATTCCTCTGTTGTAAATCTGACGTATAAAGAAGAATATCGTTGAATCGTATAATGTGAAAGGCGGGAGTCTGAAGAAGAGGAGGAAGAGAAGAAAGAATTGACGTAAATTGTGCGTCAAAGAAGATGTGGGGACAGAAGGGGAAAGCAAATGAAAATAGCAGAGAAGCGGAAATAAAAAAGAACAAAACCAGAGAAGTAGACAATAATACATTAACTAACACTTCAACGAAGTTATATATGTCCGTCTGTACAAAGACAGTTGCCTTATCAGTGGTTGATTTGTGAGACCTTAGACTGAATTACGCTTATTGTTGTTTAACCCCAAGTCATCTCCGAGTGATCTATGATGAAAGGTTTTCCATTCATGACCATCCCGTCTGGAGTTTTCTTTTGGTGGTGTCATTGCTTTTGGTTTTTGTTGGGGTCTTTTATCCACACGTGAGCAAGCTTGACAACTACATGGATTTCACAGTTCTATATTTAAGAGATGAGGAATTCTGTACATTATTTACATTATTTACATTATTTACATTTGACGGATATTTGTCCTCATCTTGTTTGTTGTTATACCCTCCAGCCTTCTTCAGGTGTCTTGGGGAAATTTCGAACCTGAGTTCTCATCCCTAAGGTATTTTTCGATGTTATTATTATCATTATTATTATTATTATTATTATTATTATTATTATTATTATTATTATTATTAGTGTTCAGGTCACTGCTTGGAATCGAACTCGGAATGAGGAATTCTGTACATTATTTACATTATTTACATTATTTACATTCGACGGATATTTGTCCTCATCTTGTTTGTTGTTATACCCTCCAGCCTTCTTCAGGTGTCTTGGGGAAATTTCGAACCTGAGTTCTCATCCCTAAGGTATTTTTCGATGTTATTATTATCATTATTATTATTATTATTATTATTATTATTATTATTATTAGTGTTCAGGTCACTGCTTGGAATCGAACTCGGAATCGTGGGGTTAGTAGCCCGCGCTCTTAACCACTACGCCATATGCCCGTGGGCATATGGCGTAGTGGTTAACAACAAACAAGATGAGGACAAATATCCGTCGAATGTAAATAATGTAAATAATGTACATGGATTTGAGTTCAGTCCCACTGCGTGGCACCTTAGGCAAGCGTCTTCTACTAAAGTCTCGGGAATTTTCTCCCAGGATTTTATCCGCAGTGAAAAGTCTTCCTACGACCGAATACACAAGAACGTATTAAATATGAGTATACGCGACTGTCTATCCATTCATCTTTCCTTCCATCCTCTCTCTCACGCCAAACCAGATATCATAGATGGAACCATCCCAGATAGTAATACTTCGATACTCTATTAGTTAAGCTTGTCCTTATCGTTATTTTACTGATTTTTCGACATGGAACTGCAGTCAGTCACTTCATTCTAGAATGTAGTCGATTACATTTAGACCAATATTTATTTTATTAACTTTCAAAGACAAAGTAGACCAGTGCGGAATTGGAAATCAGTCATAAAAAGATACAAGAAAAAGAAACACGAAGTAGAGAGACTGACGCTCTACCGATTCTGTCATTCACTTAATTTATACCTACCTTATCTATCTCCAACTATGTAATCTTTTATCGCTTCTTTGTTTCAGTTATCATACTGCAGCCATGCAGGAACACCGCCTTGAAAGGTTTTAGTCGGGGAAAACTGTCTCTTTTATTTTGAAGGAATTTTGAAAATTTCGTGGTGTTGAAAGAAAAAACCGAATTTTACTGGGTACATTTATGGTAACTTTAGGAATGCATAAGGTTCGCACACAAGCCAACGACAAAGTTTCTGTATGGTCCCTCAACATGACGTGAACAAGTGCCAAAATCTCTCCTAAACCACATGCTCTAGCCGTCCCAATATAAGCAAAGATACATTGGATGAAGTAGCTGTAGAAAATTCCTTAAACGGACGTCATGGCCACTACTGGTGTTCTTTTAATCAGTATTCGATTGGCGTTGATATGGAGTTAATAGACAAACAGAGCAACAACGACGACGATAGCGACATCAGCGGCAATGGCAGCAACAACGGTAGCAACAACAATACAAATAACAACAATTACAGCAATGGCAACAACCACTTGTCTCATAAGAGGTCACTTGGAAATGTATATTTTGAAATAGAAGAAAACGCAAACTCGTGATACATAATTCATTCATACTCATTTTGTAATACCGATATATCGTAAATTTATAAACATGGACGAATTTGAAACAAACGTTCCTGTTTTTACGCTATTTTTTCGTTTCTTTTGTTTTTTCTATGTCTCTTTGTTTGTCATTTACAGCATAGCAAATACTAAATCGATTTTTTTCCCCTTCTGGTTTTTTATCTTTTTTTTTTCTTGCATTTTAATGTATTTATTCTTTGTCTTTCTTTAGTCAAACAAAACCATCGATTATTTATTTGCGCTGCTGACATCCGTATACTCGTGGCTAGAAGAGATAAATTTGTTGGAGAAGGCGGGGGCAGTGTGCAGGCATGAATATATGTGTGTGCATGTGTATATGAAAGATTATATGTATAGTTACACACATGAAATATATACATATATATATATATATATATATATATATATATATATACAAGTATGCGTGTATGTATATGTGTGTGTCTATGTGCGTGTGTATATATGAAAATATATATGCATATTATATTGTGTATACGGAGATATGCAAGTATGCATATAGAAATAAATCTTTGTATGCATGCATGTTTGTATGTGGTTGTATAGAAAGTTATGTTTGTATGGAGATATATGTATGCATAATACATGCAAGTCTAAGCTTAAAATATAGGACGATATGTATGGGGACAAAGGTGAAATGAAAAGATTAAAGATATAAAATACATTGTACAGGAGAAAATAGCAAAACCACACTAGATGTATACATGTATGAAATATTATACACTTGTGTGTTTATGAGAGTATAAATAAGTACAATTATATGTGTGTAAAAATCAAATGCACAAATGCGCATATATATATATATATATATATATATATATATATATATATATATATATACATACACACACACATAAATACGTATGCGTATGAGTGTGTTCTGGATCAACGGCATTATCTGCTCTGAATTAACATACGTGTGTATATATATGTATGCATGTATATATGTGTATATATATATATATATATATATATATATATATATATATATATATATATATATATATATATATATATATATATATATATATATATATATACGCGTATACACATACGTATATATGTACATACATATATGCATACATGCATACATAGTGGAAAATATAATCTCAATACTGAGGATAGAATGAGATTTATTTCAGGAACTGCAAAGTTCAACGTTAAGGAGTGACTGTCAGTTTCATTTCGAGTCTTTAAACTGTGATACGTTATCCAATCTACCGACTATGTATAGGGAAAATATGTGACCTGATTGGCCTATTCATACACTAACAAATATAAAATTCCTCTTCATAAACAGCGGCCTTCACAGAGACGATGACGTCTGTATCCTCAAAAAAATTAACCCTGCCTCTCTCAGTACACAGAAAAATTCAGCAAAAGAGTTTCAGCTCCTTTATAAAAAACTTTGTCTAAGGTATCATCAAGTGTATCAACTTAAGAATAGTAGACATTCTAGATGTCACCTTAAATTTTACCAACTACCAATATACACATACCTCCATTTCAACCATCCACTCACCAGCCATCATTTGGAACTTCAATGTCTTTTACTATACCCTACCATCACATCTGTCCAAACTGTATTGAACATAGGTCAGAAAAAATATCGATACAACTCACACACGTAATACGATTATCAAGGAACTGTCGCAACCCACAAAACTACCCCCTCATAGACCGTATTTACGCATGCTCACACAGAATTAAGCATGTATATATATATATATTCATTTGATCAGTGTACATGTATATATATATATATATATGTATACGCATATAAAAGTTGGCGTATAGATTTGTGTATGCCTTTGTATATACCGATGACCGTCTATGATTATATGTGTCTGCTTACGTCTGTATGCCCGCTTAGCTTCTCTTTTGCACCGTATATAGACGTGAATATCTGCATTTATGTTGTATGTGTGTGTATATATGAATCTATGTGTTTATGTGTTTATGTCTGTATATATATATATATATATAGAAAGAGAGAGAGAGAGAGAGAGAGAGAGAGAGAGAGAGAGAGAGAGATAGTTTACAACTAATAGGAGAAATGTATATGTATGTGTGCATATATATATATATATATATATATATATATATACACACACACATATTTCCAGTGCTGATATTTTTTCCAGACAGGTAGGTTGTTATTTTATAGGTCTCTTTTGTCGAAACGCTAAGTTACGGGGACGTTAACATACCAACACTGTTGTAGGGTCAAACACAAAAACAAAGTGACACACAGATATATACATATGTTTGTGAGGAGGGGGTGTCAAAATATAATGGTATATGTATGCATGTTTATATTTTGTTTATGTATATATTTTTATGTTTATATTTGTATATGTATACACATTTGTGCGTGTGCGTGTGTCTGTGTGTCTGTGTGCGTGTGTCTGTGTGTCTGTGTGTGTGTGTGTGTGTGTGTGGTGCATCTGTGTATATGTGTATATCTCTGCTTTATATGTATGTGTGTTCGTTTGTATGTCTGTGTAAGGATATAATAAAGCTCACATTTCTTCTGAAAAAGAAAGAAGACCTTTATATACAATAGGGTTCAAAAACAAGACACACAAGCACACGCATACACACACTCACACACAAATACACATACGCTCATAAACACACACACACTCACACACACACACATACACACACAGAGATACACACACGAATTTCATGTCTATACAGACGAGAAACCTCGTACCCTCACACCTACCTAACCGCGCATTACCAAACACACACCAATAAACCACTTACGACGAATGCAATCACAGAATCTCTTTCTCACGCACTCACACACACATACACACGCACATACACACACACACACAGACTGAGTCACACATACAATCACACACACACACACACACACTCATGTATACAATCACACACTCAGACACGCAGTCACACATACCCACATACCCACAACAATACCCGTGAACCAGTAACAACACACCCATCCTTGAAAACTAATTAACAGAAGATATATCCATTACGTATTATTTAACAATTCTAGTTAGTTTCATATATATATGTATGTATATATATATATATATATATATATATATATATATATATATATATATATATATATATATGTATGTATATACATATATACATGCATATACATATCCATGCATATATATATATATACATATATATATATATATATATATATATATATATATATATATATATATATATATATATATATATATATATATATGCATGGATATGTATATATTTGTTCCTATGTTTAATCAATTATTTCTTAACGACATAGCGTCTTCTCTGTCCTCAATACAATATTCATTTGCGTACCCCACAAAGTCATTAAATCAAGACAATTGACCACCCACGAACACATTAACTCTCATGTAATTAAACAACCTGATGTCCTGACACCGCTGCAAACTCCTCCTTCCCAACTAATAACGAAACCCGACATATCATAATTGTTACTTATTTTATTCTTTACAAAAGAAAAATTGCATTTCATACATGTACGTGTGAGAGCGGCAGTGCGTAGTATGTGCGTATGTGCAAGTGTGTTTGTGTTTTTGTGTGTCCATTAAGAAGAGAATTACAAACAAACAGTACTTATGTCATCATATTCATTGGTTTACAGCTGTTTCCGCTATAGGAGAACTATGCACTCTGATATGAGTGAGTGTATGACAACTTTGAGCTTCATCGGAGCCTTGTCATGCAATGTTCCTTTGTTGAGGAAATCGTTTAAATAAAATATGTACGAAATTCTCGGACCTTGAGTTAGTGTAACTTACTGCAGATTAAAAATAAGAAAGAAGTATATGGCCATGTACTGAGTTCTAGTTCTCCTGTTTGTTCTACAAAACAGGTGCGTTTGTATGTGTTAGTGTACGTACATATATAGGATGACTATAAACCCTGAATATATGGGAAATATAACTAATATTCTTGCTTTCTTCTTCGATAGATTGAATATGATATATAGATATATATATATAAATATATATAAATATATATATATATATATATATGGTATATTCTGTTAAGAACGTAATAGAGCATAGAATAAATCTCGTTCACCTTCAGATTTCACCCTGTGAAAAGATATATATATATATATATATATATATATATATATATAGTAGACTTACTTGCAAAATAGGACGTGTGCGTTCAATAATGTAATAATACAAAGAATATATATACATGTATACACACATATATGTACATACTTACATCTACATGTGTATATACATGCATATCAGGGTAATGCAGACAACATCGACTATGAGGAAGATTTTAAGTTTAAGTAGATTGAGTGACATGAAATAAACTTCCTCCCTCAAGGACACACCACTTCGTCCCATCAAACTCTTAGACCGATGAAGCTTTACCAGAGACAAGGTCGCAGCAGTGCAAAATATATTTTGTTTGCTCACGAAATAAAACGAGCTTTAACAGTTTTATGTATCTTTCTATAAAACTACTTTAGATTCAACGCACAATCTCAGTTCATGACACTTACCTAACCCTTATAATGCAACTCCGAAATACACGCACACGCACACAAGTATATATATATATATATATATATATATATATATATATATATATATATATATACGTGTATAAATGCATATATGTACACACATATGTATACATATACAAATGTATGTATCAATCTATATTGTATAAATATAAACATATGTACCTACATGTGCATTTGTATATATATGTAATTATATATGTATGTGTATGTATACACATATAAGTATATCAGTATACTTTTGTATGTATGTGCCTGTATATATGTATGAATAAATATATGTGTGTTTACGTGCATGTATATATGAATGCATGTATGTATATATGTATATATGTATATACGTATGCATGTATGCATAGCTTCAGAATCTGTTATTTATTGACCGTACATCTTTATTGTGTTTTTCTTAATCAATTATACTTGTTTCACACTTTCCTTTTAATGGTTGCTTTGTGAGACTTTCACTGTCCTTGTTCATCTGCTTCATACAAATGATGATAATAATAATAATAATAATAATAATAATAATAATAATAATAATAATAATAATAATAATAATGGTTATTTAATTGAAAAAAATAAACGAGAGAAAAATTGAAGATGGTAAATTATGTTTAAAAAATTCAAACGGTGAACTTTCCCTGCTGTGAATTGATGACGGTGGACTTACTGGACATGCTGAGCGATAAAGTTCCCGTAGAAACATTGAGCGTCGACTACAACCAGCTTGAAAATATATTCCGGAGCATTATATTACGACACATGGAAATCCCTGCCTGCCCGTGCTACTGGAGGGCATTATCTCGTCCATATGAACTGTGCAGATACCTATGTGTCATCAGTCGCCCCTGTCCGAAATGCGCAGACATCGATGAATCCGTTTCGTCACGTACTTGTTTAGTGTTCGGAATATTGCTAAAACGTGGAACGATGTCGAACGACTGTTATCGCATGTAGAATCCGTCCCTTGATCAAGACCCCTTTTAAAGATCTCCACACTGTCCTCCTTTTTCATGTAGGGACAGGTAGGTTTTCTCGGTCTTGAGAGTATGAGGAAAGCGGTTGCAGGGTAAAAGGGTTTGGAAAAGTTGCGTCTAAGAAAGCCTTCCCTAAATACATTAAAAATATTATAACAGTTTTGACTTATCTGAGCATTATTATATCACATTCAGTTTGTGATTAAATCAGTAATTAACTGAAATTTTATGACTGTAATATTATTTATGATTGGAGAATATGGCAGAACAGTTTGTAGTAGAATGGTGGAATAGATATCTTCACATAGTTTCATTCTGTAAATCTCTCACAATATATCTCATCAATGTCTTCAAGTTCAGTTTGAAGTGTAGGATGAGGATGAAACGTTAGGTGTCGTCTCCTCGCGAACTCGATGAAAGAAACGGATGCAAGAGTTAAATCTGCTACGTGTGAGATGGTCAGGTCTTGAATTTTGACTGACGAATGCAGTCAAGTCATAGAATCTACTCAAAAGTTAAGGTGATCGAGATTTCCTGCTTTCTTGACATTTTCATATTTAGAACATCCTCCCAGTTGAGGGGGTCACAATTTTTTAATATGTTATTTAAAATAATTTTCAATGTGATTTTACGCGGTACTACATACGTTCTTCCCCTCGTCTGTAAATAGTGCCCAGCACATTTTGTCCAGGACAGAAATCAAAATAAGGCGGTGAGCTGGCAGAATCGTTAGCACGCCGGGCGAAATGCTTAGCGGTATTTCGTCTGCCGTTATGTTCTGAGTTCAAACTCCGCCGAGGTCGACTTTGCCTTTCATCCTTTCGGGGTCGATAAATTAAGTGCCAGTTACGCACTGGGGTCGATGTAATCGACTTAATCCCTTTGTCTGTCCTTGTTTGTCCCCTCTATGTTTAGCCCCTTGTGGGCAATAAAGAAATCAGAAATCAAAATCAGAAAACCCTATTCGTTATCACTCCATTTCTGCTACAAGAAGAAATATTATTTGCTAAACAAAAGAAAATAACAAGAAAAGTAGTAGTAGTAGTAGTAGTAGTAGTAGTAGTAGTAGTAGTAGTAGTAGTAGTAGTAGTAGTAGTAGTTGTTGTTGTTGTTGTTGTTGTTGTCCCTTTACTTTGATTGTTGTCCGTTTGTTCTGTTATTCGATCTTTAACCCATCATCAACCCGTTTATTGCTCACTCCCCCACCCCACCCCACTTCCCACTAGTTTCTTTAATCTAATATTCTATGTTGTCAGCTATTGTTGGGAGTCGATGACGGCTATCAATACTTCCCAGTATTCACCATCTTCAACATGAGCAGCAGCATCACAACCACCATCACCACTTGTACCGCAGACACGGTTATTGCTTACACCTTACTCTAATTAATCTTCTCTTGGAGAAATTAAGGAAATCTCATTTCTTGCACATATCACACATGAATTACTTCACTACAAAGCAAATATCGTGGTGTATGTAAACACATATATACACATACACATACATACATGCATATATATATATATATATATATACATATATATTCTTTTACTCGTTTCAGTCATGTGACTGCGGCCATGCTAGAGAACTGTGTGTGTGTGTGTGTGTGTGTGTGTGTGTGTGTGTGTGTGTGTGCGTGCATATGTGTGTGTAAATTGCTGCACATCAAGAACAGGCCTTGTACACCACATGAGAGCTTACTAGAGATGATTACTAATCAAGAAAAGTCAAAGTCGACTTACGATGGACAGCCGAAGATATATATATATATAGCCTGAACAGGATAAACTACCCCTATTTTGCAGAGAAAAGTGTAGGTGTCCACAGCTAGTCACCTACACTTTTCTCTGCAAAATAGAGGTAGTTTATCCTGTTCAGGCTATATTATTAGCATTATTCTGCGATTGAGAATTTAAAATCACTTCCTTAACTTTCTAAAAGACATCTCAACGCTTCTAAAAAGCAAACTTCGTTTGTTTATTTACGTTTGTCGTAATTTGAATTTAACATATATATATATATTTTTTATTCGTACATACATATATTAAACATCTTAACTTTGAATGATGGTACACTCAATACATAAAGTTAAAGTGTGGTACTTATTTTAACAAGGGTAAGTGGTGACAGTGACTTCGAATTTTCGTCTCTCGTTCACCTTTTCAAATTATTTAGATAAGTGGTTTTCAACTGGGATCCATATGGCCCTCGGGGGTCCATACAAGATTTTGCTGTGAAAATTTATGTGAATTTTTGGGAAAGTAGATGAAGCAAATGATACATTAACCCCAGTACTTGATTTTGGTCCCCGAAAGGATGAAAGGCAAAGTCGACCGCGGCAATATTTGAACTCAGAACGGGAAGATGGATGAAATGCTGCTCAGTATTTTTTATCGGGCTGCTAAAGATTCTGCTAGCTCATCAGGTTATTGGCACAAGAGCTCGAAGCATTGAGGGCAATACCAAAGACGAAATGCAAGACACGAGAGTAGATTTTACATCAAGAAAAATCAACAAAAAATAAAACTTATGACAATTTTATAATAAAAAAAAGTGAGGAAGGAAAATTTCCTAGTCGTGAGAAATACCACCTAGGCCAACACAACGGAAACCCGACTGAAAGACCCAGATTACTCTATCATATTCGAGGCGTCGAATGTATCATTTCCCAGTTTCCTCCTACTTAGGAAATCCTATTCAGGTTAGGAACATTCATTCTGACTAGCCTTTCCGCTCTCATCCACCTGCCAATAAACGTATTAGAAGGAGTCACCTCCATCTCTACCCTAGTAGTAGTAGTAGTAGTAGTAGTAGTAGTAGTAGTAGTAGTAGTAGTAGTAAGCAGCGGCTGCAGCGGCTGCAGCGGCTGCACCGGCAGTATCAGCAGCAGTAGCAGCAGCAACAGCAGCAGCAGCAGCAGCAGCAGTAGTAGTAGTAGTAGTAGTAGTAGTAGTAGTAGTAGTAGTAGTAGTAGTAGTTGTTGTTGTTGTTGTTATTGTTGTTGTTTTATTTCGTATCAATTCATCATTGTCTATTTGCTGTCTCACTTGACCCCTCGCATAACCCCTCCGCCAACTCGTATACTGCTCGCCATAACGTCGACCTAGTTCGTTTAATCTAATATTGTCGTCCACCACCGTTGTACGTGGTAGTCAATGACGCTCATCGACACCGCCAACCTCCTTCTGACCGTCACCCACTATTGCCAGCAACTCTCTTGCCACTACTACAACTAGCGTGTAACACGGTTTATTGGTAACACTTCATTTTAATTAATTTTCTCTTGGAGAAATTAAGGAATTCTGATTTCTTGCACATATTACACAGCATTCATTTCATCACTAGATAAATATCGCACACACGCCGTATATATATATATATATATATATATATATATATATATATATATATATATATATATATATATAAAGCTAAAAAACATTGTCGAGAATGTGATTTTATGATTATACCTTTCCTGATGAAAGGGACATTGTCTGCATGGTTTGTAAGACTTCTATTAATTTTCTACCAAGTCATGAACTCTGGAAACGGCCGTAGGAAGTGCACTTCCTCGAATTGTATTACATACCTTATATACCATTTATGTACTTTAAAAAACTCATTTAATTCTATGGATCTTTTAATTGAAACTCTTAACAGCCCTTAATTTTAGTACGAAAAAACATTTTTATTAGTTCTTTTTCTCACACTTCTTTCCATATATATCCCACATGGGTTTTACCTACATATATTTTTATGTATATTTATATATATATTTATATTTTTCTAAATACTTTTTTTAAATATTCATAGATGTCGATATGTATTAATATATATATATATACGCATTTAAGTCGAATTCATAACTGTATGAGTATGTATAGGGGAGAATTCACACACAAAAAACATAAGATGAAGACAGGTGGTGTAGACAACAAACAAATGTATTAGTATAACGCTCGGGAAGTGAAAATGTCTTTAACGTTTCGAGCCTACGCTCTTCCACAGAAAGGAACACAGAAAGAAACAAGGAGAGAAAAGAAGAATGTATAGTGGCTAGCGATCTATAAGCATACATGCATTAGCTTCACCAGCGCCGACTTCACCTTTCAGCCATAAGAGGTACGTATATTACACCTATGCATACAATGTTCTGTCCTATATGTAGTTGGCCCTCTTGCTCAATAAAGAACCCCAAATTAGAAAACCTTATTCTCTATCACACCACGAATTCTGCAAGAAAATACATTTTCAAGAAGTAAAGGAAAGTAGTAGTAGTAGTAGTAGTAGTAGTAGTAGTAGTAGTAGTAGTAGTAGTAGTAGTAGTAGTAGTAGTCCATTTATATATTTCTGTTGTTGTCCATTGTTATGTTACTTGATCCTTAACCCATCGTCAACCCCGTTTATTGCTCACCACACTTCTCACCAGTTTCTTTAATCTAATATTCTTGTTGTTGTTCGCTATTGTTGGGAGTCGACGATGGCTATCGATAGCTTCAGAATCGCCATCATCACCATTAACAGCAGCACTATCACTAAAAACAACAATAACAACGATTCCAACATCACCGATTCCATCCAACACCACTACCACCACCACTACTGTTGTCGTCTTCACTTGCATCACAGCAAACGCAATCATTGCTTGCTTGCACCTTAGTCTAATTAATCTTCTCTTGGAGAAATTAAGGAAATCTGATTTCTTGCACATATCACACATCACTTCACTACAAAATGAATATTGCATACGTTGAATACTTCGTGAGCTTCTGAGTGAATGTATATGTTTCTGAGTGTGTGCGCACATTTGTGTCTATATATCTATGTATGTATATAACTAAGGCATATGTTAACATCGACAAGATTAACAATAATCAATAAATAGTACTCAATATATTATGTCTAGAGTGGAATTATGTGTTAGAATAGTCCAGTTCTATGATAGTGGAGGTGCGTGGCTTAGTGGTTAGGGTGTGGGTGTAAGTTTGTGGTTTTGGTTATCGGTCTGGTTTATCGGTGTTGTGTTCTTGAGCAAAACACGTCATTTCACGTTGATCTAATCCACTAAGCTGGCAAAAACCAGTAATCCTGCGACGTACCAGTGTCCCGTTTAGGTAGGGAATTTATACGCCATGGAAACCGGAAACCGGCTCTTATGAGTCGCCATGACTTGAGAATGTAACATTTTTTTTTTAGTTTTATTACATTCACGTTTGTGTGTATGTGTGCTTGCGTGTATGTGAGCGTGTGTGCATGTGCTTGTGTGTGGTGTGTGTATGTATGTGTGTGTGTGCGCGCGTGTGTGTTTGTGTGTGTGTTCATAAAAGTAAGAATTACAATTGCGTGTCACAAACTCAAGTGAATGTGGAAGCCAAGACTGTTAAGGGGAGCAGAAATTTCAGTGCTTTCCTTTGGCAGCGAAACGTGGACACTTACCAAATTAGCAAAGAAGTGTTTAGATGACTTTAACACAAGGATGTTATGGACCTTCCTCGATGCGAAATGGCAACAGCATATTATCTATGATCCTTTCTCTGGAAGCCTTCCAAAAGCGATCAACATTATCAGAGAACAACGTCTTCGCGCCGCATGCAGTAGCAGGAAGAATAAGTATCAAAACTTGTTCTCTGAGACCCACTGCATAGTACTGGTAAGCGTGGGGAGACATCGTCTGACATTTATCGACAATTTGAATAAGGGCAGACGGCTGGATTTCATCCAAGAACGGAAGGTAGCGATGATGTATCGAAATGCTTGGCGCAATAGGTTTGTCTTCGAGAACTAGGTAGAAAGCGACGCGGTCTATAGACCAAAGTGAAAGCGACGTGTTCTATAGTAACACACCCACCCACCACACACACACAACGCACACACATATTCTTTTATTCTTTTGCTTGTGTCAGTCATTTGACGGCGGTCATGCTGGAACACCACACTACCTTGAACGGTTTTAGTCAATCAAATCGACCGCAGGACTTATTTTTTAAGCCTAGTACTTATTCTATCGCTCGTTTTCGTCGGGTTATATTGTTAGGGTTGTATTATAATAATGGTGTTTGTATTATAAAAATTTCACCACTTTTGTATTGTATCATTGTATAGAATAAAAGTTAATTGTATATGTAATAATTGTTTATTAAAATTTAATTGTATAAGTATGCAATCTCAAAATAAATGTTATCTTTTACTGTCCACCTACAATGTCATTATACCTTCTTTTCTCCTCCCTAATTCCTACCTTCACACTAACCTTTTCAATCACATACGTCTATTTATAGAAATTTGACATCCTTGTATTCTTCCCTCCACTTTAAAATTTACTACAAACTTTACTTTAACTTTTCCCTATCAACATCATACAAAGTAGTGAATCTGCAATTAAAATCTAGATTACAAAACGAAAATTTTATTTAAAGATTTGTTTCCATATGTTAGAAAACGTATGCCCTCAGAATTTTTAGTAGAGTTCGTTCACTTGCGTTTCTCAGTAGAAAACTTGTAATAGAGGCGTAACAGATAAAATGCAATACACAACGTGCTCTAATGTCCAAAATTTAAAATTAGACTAAGAAATATGTTATGTTATAATCCAGCCTTCAGTTGTAACGTAAGTACAAATATTTCCACAGACTTTTCGCCTTTATTCTCATCAGTCTGATGAATAGGAAAATATCATGAGATTTGTAATAGAATTTTTATCAAGCTTAGTAGTTATTGTAAAAATTTGCAAGCTTCATTAATCAACTTCATTCTAAAAACTCTTTCCAACCGCAATATAATCAAGTATTCTACTCATAAATGCATATCCCGAAGAATTGCCTCTTTAAAGATAATTGCATTCGAATGCGAAAGTATTCTCACAAGTTAGATTGGTTTGACTAAAAATTTCTTTTCAGATTAGCTTTTATCAATATATTCATGCAATTTCCGCATCACATTTGGTTTACAAGAGGAACAGAATCGAACGGTATTTAAATTCAATGGTTAATTTTATGCTACGCTACTTCATATTTCTCGTTTCTTTTCATTTAAATTTACCTTGCAATCTCTGCTATTATTTCAAAATAACAATGAGTTTAGTAAATGCTATTATAGACTTACTTCAGAGTATTAATTACCCAATTTGGTACATTAAAATGGCTGATTCAAGCAGCATTATTACTTCACATTACTTCTTATGTTAGCAAATTAAGAACATTTTGAAAAATATTACTTATATTAATCCTGATTCAAATGAGTTTTAAAAACAAGCGCCAAGCTATTTCCTTTGCACTGTTTTTTTTTTTTCGTATTTTTGGCTTACGCGCCATTATGAACATCAGTATGTATATATATATATATATATATATATATATATATATCATGCATATATAATATATATAATATTTAAGTGTGTATGTCTGTGTGTGTAGGAATGTGCATGTGTGTGTGTGTGTGTGTGCGTAGATTAGCGATTAATATCAGTAGCCGTGTTTGTACCGAATACTAATTAGAACATCCAACTTAAATTGGATGTGTTGTTTAAGTCGCCTTTACTTGCTGTTAACATCCAGAGATTTTATCTCTTGTTGGCCACATATTAACTAAGCTCCTACGATATCAGCTGAGGAAATAACCGTCTGCTCTAGTGGATGGCACTACCGCATCATGTGATTTCACCGCCTCTGCGGATCGTCAACGTCAGCCTACTTCGCACCGAATACCAAAACGAAAATCAGTCGAACTGAAAGAAGCCCATCGTATATCTGTGTAGAGGTGTCTGTGTGTGTCTGCGTTTGTCTCCCAACATCGCTTGATGTCTGTCTGTGTATTTCTACGTGTGTAAACACGTATGTACATCCATACGTAGAAATACATATATACGTTTATATGTGTATACATAAATATGGTGTTGGTTGGTAATAATGCATGACATATATTTATGGTTTAAGCATCATTTCTACATCTATGGCCACATTGTCAATATTCAAGATTTCATTGGTTGAAGCGTCTGCCTTATTTTTAGAAGTGGGGTCTCGTTATCTTCAAAATACGTTAGTTAGCTATGCATTTGTCTGATATTGGAGTAATAGAGTAATAAACATGCCAGTTTAATTCTTGTTATTTGAGTAGTTTAACACTGTTGTTATTGTTGCTATGTCTATTTCTCTTATTAAGAGATTTTCCTGAAATTTACGACGATGGTTTTTATATATGATAGCGTCAAATTTTCATGTATATATAAATATATACATATATATATATATATATATATATATATATATATATATATATATATATATATATATATATATATATATATATATATATATATATATATATATATATATATAAGTATATTCACATACATATACATGTATGCTTATATGTATATATATGGTCTATATTTATATACATACATTCATACATACATATATATATATATATATATATATATATATATATATATATATATATATATATATATATATATATATATATATATATATACATTAATATATGTATGTATATGTATATATCATGCACATATGTAGATATCTAAATTCTGTACATGTAAATGTATACTGTAGCATACATACATACATACATACATACATACATACATACATACATACATACATACATGCATACATACATACATAAATGGTGTTCTGGTGAAATAGTTGATAAGTACAAAAGACAAAACAGAAAGAAACAAACACACAAACACTCAAAGAAAGAAAGAAAGAAAGAAAGAAAGAAAGAAAGAAAGAAAGAAAGAAAGAAAGAAAGAAAGAAAGAAAGAAAGAAAGAAAGAAAGAAAGAAAGAAAGAAAAAAAGAAAAAAAGAAAGAATGAATGATGAATGGGTTTGCATGAAAATCTGTGATTCTTCCATATTTCTGGAAGTGAAAATTATTTGGTGAAGATGATGAAAATATCCATGATACTGATGATGATGATGATGATGATACTGATGATGATGATGATGATTGTGATAACGACGACGACGACGACGACGACGACGACGACAACAATGACAACAAGAACGAC